>NC_081556.1:6238902-6373902 GCF_963082655.1 Stomoxys calcitrans
CTGTTAAGAAAGTTCATCGCGCGCTTTTTTTTATTTGATGGTCAGTTTAATCGACCCACTGAAGCTGCTATTCACGTTATTGTGACTAAATTTCGCACTAAATTTACATTGTTGGGCATTTAACCACCAACACGCTTACGTAGAGTGCGAACTGAAGAAAAATAACGCTGTTGTATTGGCCAGTTTTAATGATGACCATCAAATAACGATTCGTCGCCGTTCGCAGCAATTGGGATGCTGTTACTCAACATTGTGGAAGATTTTGCGGAAGGGTTTAGGTGTGAATTAAAATACAGCTGGTGCAAGAATTGCCGAACTACCTACCGCAACGCAGAATTTTTGGTGAATGGGCTATAGATCCACTTTTTTTTATCGAAAAATTGTGTTCAGAGACGATACCCATTTTTTGGCTCAATGGGTACGTAAATAAGCAGAATTGTCGATTTTGAAGTAAAGATCAGCCAGAAGCATTGCAAAAGTGAAGATCAGCCAGAAGCATTGCATCCAGAAAAAGTTACATTTTAGTGTGGTTCATGGGCTGGTGTCACCATTGGATCGTACTTCCTTAAAGATGATGCGAATCGTAAGATAACTGTGAATGGTGAGCGCTACCATGAGATGATATCCAATTTGTTTTTGCCCAAAATGCAAGAGCTTGACTCGCATGACACGTGGTTTCAACATGACGGTGCCACCACTTTCCTTTTTGTTTTAGTTTATTAATTTTATTTTTTTTTTTAATTTATTTAATTTATTTTTAATTTATTTTTTTTATTTATTATTTCATATTATTTTATTTTGTTTCATTTTCTTTTCTCTCGAGACCATAACGCAACGAGTCTTATTTATTTATTTCCATCGAGTTTAAAAACAATTTCCAACAATTTATACACAATTTTTTACTTATTGTCTTCTTTTGTGAGTATTGTGTATATATATATGTGTGTGTGTGTGTTAATTTTGAAAATCAAGGAAGAAGTTTTGCGTCTTAACTACATTCCACAGCATCCTATTTAAGAAAGTTTGGCAAACAACTGCATTTTTTCATACTGATGCTAGACAGAATGGATACTTGATGTAAAAACTGTTAAATAAAAGTGTTGTTGCTTGCTTTTGAGTTTGGTAACGAACACATTTAAAGGTAAAACTTTGTATTAGGTCTGCGCTAAGAGAACTACGAGAATAATTATCACGGAAATTCGTTTTCTAAAAATGCTGGGTCTGATTCAGTTCGAAAAATAAGATTCATTAGAAATTTTGAAATTTTAATGGATTTTTATATTGATATATAAGCAAATGTGGAGGCCACCGTAACGCAGAGGTTAGCATGTCCGCCTGGGTTCAAATCCTTACAAGACCATCCGAAGAAGGAACGATGCCATGTAAAAACTTCTCTCCAAAGAGTTATCGCACTGCGGCATGCAGCTCGGAGCTTAAACTTCAATCGGTCTGCACTCATTGATGTGTGAGAAGTTTGCCCCTGTTCCTTAATGGAATTTTCATGGGCAAAATTTCCAAATTTTATATAAGCAAATGTGGTGTATATATCTTCTGAACCTCTATTTGATGAGTGGAACTGTAGTACTGTACTTGGTAGAGGCGATTTGAATTACTATATTCTTTGTTATAGAACATGTGTAGACTTTCAACTAGAAAACTATATCTGGGATATTCAGACATGACGTAGTATACTTAAATATCTGCTCCGATAGCCAATACCGTTTTTAAGTCTCTAAAGAATGTGAATCGGAGTTCAAAAACCATCCTCGACTATATTAGAAGTCTTAACCAAATCGTTGAGGGTTTTAAAACACCTTTTTTGGGCACCAGGCTACACTGATATGACATGGAGTGTGCTGTCACTGAAATAAGTTTCTCACTATTCTTTATTTTCTTATTCCTGTGATAACACAAGAGATTATATTGTCTATGGGAGTCTCATTTCATTCTAACATTTAATTTTCCAAAATTTTCTTGTTCATGCATTAAATGCATTCTCTGGCAGTGATGCCAACAACTTACCAGCAAAAAGTGTAACAAAAATTTTAAAAAGGGTAAAAAAGAGTAAAATCTTTTGTTAAAAAGTATAAAAAAGCACTAACCTTGATTTTTGGAAAAGTTTTTTACGATCGTGGATTAGAATTTGAATAGGTCTTGGCCAAATAGTCCAAAAAATTGCAACCATGATACGAATAGATGCACAATAGTGGGACATCATTCTCGAATGTTCCTACTTCTACCTCCCTGTGATCGTTTTTGTTGACACATCAGCACTACTCGATTCAAATCCCGACTCGAACATAAAAAAGTGTTCATCGTTGGATATTCCCTTATAAATGTTGGCGAAATTTATACGGTATACAGCCATATTAAAATTCGAACCGAAGAGGTGTCACTAGCGGCCTGCCATTTAATCTCGGTAAGAGTGGTTAGATCATTGAGCTTAAACTTTAATAAGACTCTGTTCATTGGTATGAGCGAAGGATTGTTTGGGGAAATTTTCAACATTTATTTTAAACAAAATGTTCCCCGTGGTAAAAAGCCACAGCACAATTGTGATTTTGATAGAAAAACTCTAATTTAAAAGTTGTAAAAAACACTAACTAAGATTACAAAAAGGCATTCACTTTGTGCCTTTATTCGGGTTTTAAGTGTCCTAAAAGCCACCAAATCTAGTGCGAAAAGCACAAAGTTGGCAACCCTGTTCTCTGGTCGTTCTTTGCTCAAATACTCATATGGGAGTCTCATTTCTTATCCTAACATTTCATTTTGCAAAAATTTTATTCTTTATGCATTAAAAGCATTCTCTGCTCGTTCTTTACCATTTTGCTCAGATACTCCTAGGAGTCTTAAATTAGTTTGGCCTTTTTGCTTGTTTTGGCACAAAAGTTTTGTTTAGCTTAAATATCTTTAAGATAAATTGCTTTTTCTGTGTGTTTGTGTGTGAAACTAAATGGAGATTAAATAAAGTTTTAAGGAGCCTTATATAAATATATAAATTACTCAACAGATAAAACCTTGTCTGACAAAATGCCAAGTATTAATAAAAAAGAAATAAGAGAATTAAAAGCAAGGTTATATAACATGTTTATACTTAAGCTTAAAGTATATTTGTATGCCATAAATTTGTAGTTATTTGTTTTTTACAAATCAAAATTCCTTCTATTTCATTCTTTCTCTTTAAGCATTTCTCTCGACACCATGTGTCACAATTAATTTTCAATAATTTTTCAACACTTTTCACCCGTATCCTTTATGTGCGTGTGTAAACAATGAGTTTTCCGGCCATGCCCAGGGGTCGTATCAACCGTAAAATTACAAAGTTTATACTTTGTTGACTTTGAGTTGCTGATGATTTTTAGAATTGTTGAAAATGTTGTTACTTTTAAAAAATTTCTCAAAACTTTCACAATGATGGGAAGGAAGTTCCAGACAACATTATTTTGTTTTTGTATATGAAATATGCTTTCGCAAGCAAATTCCATAAAACATTGCCAACTCCTCACTCTACCAAATGCTGTTCCACCAAATCGTTTTCATATTTCATATGGACAGACAGACAGACATACGAGTTGTTAAATTCGTAACGAAGTTTGTGGGAAAGTTTTGCCTTTTGGTGTAAATAAAAAGAGAAAGAGGGGAGTATTAGGGAAAGTTTCTTTCACTTTCGAAAGTTTGCTGCCACGTTGCGTATACGTGTTATTAATTTGTAATCAGATCACTCATACGTCATGGTGGCTTGCTGTTAGCTGGTTGGCTGGTGTCTGGCACTGGCGGCTCATAAATGTAATAACACACACATAAATTAATGTTATGTTGTTATACATAACAAAGTTTGTCCTAAGTTTATTATAATCTGTTTGTCATTATTATGACAATGTGAAGTGTGATTTTGGTATTGCAGGCAGAGAATGAGAGAGACAGACCATAAGCAAGCTATATATGGAAAAAAGGATATATGCCGGAAATAATATTTAGTTAATGATGTGGAAATACACGCTTAGCAAGCTTTTTCCCCCATTGCAAAATGTCTTAGGGAAATGGCAGTTATTTAAAGTTTATGATTGTTTAAGTCTCAACTTTATGGCGCTCTAATGGAATGAGAAACATTTTATGAGAATTAAATACGTCAATATTTATGTCGGCGAAATTTTATTATAAACAATAACAAATTTTTAATTTCTAACTGGCGTCCATGGTAATTTTCCCCTCAAATGTTTTGATTTGAGTTTCATAGCCTCAACAGTTCTACCAATAATTAAAAATTAAATACAATTTATTGTTTGTTTGACTCTGTAGCAGCTGTTATAAGCTAATTATATATAAATTGACTCTGTTTGCCGCTACTCTATTCAATTAGTGTTTAGGTAATTTTGTGTTAGGTATCAATTACATTGCAGGTGGGAAAATAATAAAATTTATCAATTAAAGCTAAAATCAAACAATATATGTAAATGTGCAGAGGCGTAGAGGAAGAGAGGTTATTTTAGGTTGAAAAGAAGATTCGGATGTTAATTCGCCCCATGCCACTATGGACATTCATCTAAGCCAGTAATCGGCATGTTGTGCACTCTAAATACTAAAAAAAGTAACTTCGAAAAAAAATCTAAGTTATTGGGTTGCCCAAAAAGTAATTGCGGATTTTTTAAAAGAAAATAAACGCATTTTTAATAAAACTTAGAATGAACTTTAATCAAATATACTTTTTTTACACTTTTTTCTAAAGCAAGCTAAAAGTAACAGCTGATAACTGACTGACAGAGTCACAAGCTGTGAAAAAATTTGTCAACGCCGACTATATGAAAAATTCGCAATTACTTTTTAGGCAACCAATAGGAATTCCGTGCTACTTAGAAAATCCTTAATTGTTTTCCATGCCACGCCCCTAAGTTGGTTTATGACTGGTATGGTGTCCCCACCTTAAGTGCCGGTATTTGTTAGCAGCGAAAGCTGGGCAATGACAAGGGAAATGCTCTAACGTCTCATCATCTTCCCCGCATGCCCTATACATGCTATCACTTGCTGCAGCGTTTTTACATAAGTGAACTAGTAGTCCTATGTGTCCCGTAATGATACCAAAAGCTATACTGACCTTCTTCTTACTTCCTTCCTAGACTGGTCTTCTCACGATCTGGATCCCCCCATAGGATTTTCGCCTTCCTACCGACCGTTTCGCTGTTCCACAGGGTTGCATTCGCTTTCGTCTTCCATGCCCTAAACTCGGAATGCATCGACCTGAAAGGCTTCGGGAGAACCAAGTTTAATGACGGCAGTCCTCTGACCTTCACCGCCAAATTGTCTGGCTTTTTATTCCCCCTTACTCCGTTATGCTCCGGCACCCAAACTATGAAAATTTTGCCATCCTCAGAGAAGGCGTTAATCCCCTTCTTACACTGCAAGACTGTTCGTGACCTTACCGTCCTGGTTGTTATTGGCCTTATGGCAATTTTACTGTCGGTAAAGATGTACACATTCGACGTCCTAGCGCCTAGCACCACACCACTTCACGCACTCCGTGATCGCCCGGATCTCCGCCTGCAGGACTGTATTATGGTCAGGCAGTCTAAAACAGATCACAGTCCCTGGATTCTCAATGTAAACCCCCAGGCCCACTCTGTCCTCTAGCTTTGATCCATCCGTGTAACATTATCTTCCAGATGGAAATTCTAGGGTTCCGTCAATCCAAGACTGTGCCGATGGCAGCAGTGCCATTGGCATCGGAAACCTCTTCCCTTCCTTCCAGGTTTTCTATTTACTCCATAGCAGTCCACCAAACTGCTGAGGCGTAAGTAAGTATTGGTCTAATCACGCTCCTGTAGAGCCAGTGGACTATCCTCGGATTCAGGCCCCATTTCGAACTTACGGCCCGTCTACATAGTGCCCAAGATCTGTGTGCCTTCTCAGTACGCTCCTGAATGTTACACTTCCAATTCAGTTTCCTGTCCAAGATCACAGCTAAGTAATTGACCTTGTCAGATATCGAAATCGTCTTATTGGGAAAACGTGGTGCATTAAATTGGCCCACCTCCGTCTTCCTCGTGAACAGGCATATTTCATTCTTCTCTGTGTTAACATTGAGACCTCTGGGTCTAGCCTAGTCATATGGCATATGCATAGCTCGTTCGGATTCCTTACCTCTTACAAGGATTATAACATCGTCTGCATAGCAGACGGGTTCAAATCCCTGCTCAGTCAGCATCCGTAATAGGTCATTTATGGTGGTCACCCATACCAGTGGCGATAAAATGCCCCCCTATGGCGTTCCCTGTGCCACTTTTTCCCTTATATTTATGCTGTGGGACACACAATTTATCCACCTGTTCCTTAGCATATGGTTTATCCAGTCTCTAAGGAACGGGTCCACCCGGTACTGGTCTAAGGATTGGATCAGAGTGTCAGTCCGCACACTATTAAAAGCTCCTCGATGTCAATGCAAACCGCCAGTGTGTTCGTTTTGGCATCGAAGGATTCTTCTATTTTATGTACAACTTATGTACAATTTCTTCTATGCTTGGACAATCTGGATGGCTGGATGGAGAGAATGTGTTTGCAAACCCCAAAATTAGAAGAAAATACCTGGGTGTTTTGCTGGATAGGACATTTGACCTCAAATCAAACATTTTGAAAAGGGAAAGAAAGGCAACTCTTGCCCTAAACACGTGCAAGAGAGCCTTTGACAAAAGTTGGGGCTTAGACCGCGCGTTATATATTGGGAATTTACTGCAGTTGTCAGACCTATAATGCTATATGGTTTTGTGGTCTGGTGGACGGTGCTTCAAAAGTCCACTTACTGCTCAATACCTAACCGGATGGGTTGTTTGTGCATCAGAGCCGCACTGAGGACGACACCATCTGATGCACTGAATTTAATGCTAATTTAATTTTGAGCCTGAGATACATTTTCTTACAGAAAATTTTGTGCCTGCGATAATATTTTCATATAAGAAATTTTGAGTCTGCCATAAAATTTTCTTATAAAAAATTTTGAGCCTGCCATAAAATTTTCTTATAGAAAATTTTGAACCTGCGATAATATTTTTTTAAAGAAAATTTATAACATGCGTTAATTTTTTTGAGGAAATTTTCAGCATGCTATAAAATTTTCTTAAATAAAATTTTCTTGTAGGAAATTTTGACTATCCTTTAAAATTTTGATATCCTATGTACGATTGAAATTAATTGCAAAATCTTATTTATAACATGACCATATGCATTTTATGCTTCATGTCCTTTTCAGTTTGAATAAATTTCTATCAATTTGAGTTTATTACCCAGCTATTGAAGCATAAAGCCAATATCATTTTGCCAATTGACAAAGTTATTTGAATCGGTGGCATTTCGGTGATTTTATTTGGCAATGAGAGTTGTTTTGGGTTCATTTCCACAAAAATTAAACTATTCAAATGATTCGCATTGCATTCGGTGCATTATTTCAAATTATTGAAATAATCCACCGCATTGCGGCCATAACACTTAACTGTAGTATGTGCCAAAATCTGAAAAGCAAAAGTGTTGTGTTGCTTGTAATCGACAGTTAAATGCAGTGTTCTAACCAGTTTTTCAATATTTTGATTTTAGCCAAGGTAAACAAGAAAAAAATATGGATTTATTTGACAACTATTTGCGGCCTTGGTTAACATGCTAAGTAAGAAAAGAGAATTATTGCAATTTATGATAATAAAGTTATTAATAAAGAGAAGGTTAGGTATTAGTCTTGGAAAACTATAATTTGGTTTTTATTTCCAAACATAGAATGTGTCAATATTTTTAACACTAAGAAATATTGTAGCTACTCAATTATGCAATTTTTTTTTTTAATATTTGAGCCTTCTTCTTCATCATGGCACGAATCTTAGGTTAAGCTAGGTTAGGTTAGAGTGGTAGTCCTTTACAGACTCACTTAGCCAATTTTAAGTCCCATGTGACACAAAAATTCCCACTGGCACTCCGAGCACGCTATCAATTAAGGCGCCAGGGCACAAATCGTACTTACGGAGCATGTTCTCTAAACCTGTTGTATGGTCTTTATGTTGCACTTTTTCTCCATAGCAATACTACTGATGCGTAAGTAAGTATTGGTTAAATCACGCTCCTGTAGAGCCAGTGGACTTTCAGTCAGGCCCCATTTCGAGAACATCAAGGCACAAATCTTAGGTTAAGCTAGGTAAGGCTAGAGTGGCAGTCCTTTACAGACCCACTTAGCCAATTTTAAGTCCCATGTGACATAAAAATTCCCACTGGCAATCCGAGCACGCTATCAACTAAGCCGCCGGGGCACAAATCTTACTTACAAAAAGTTCTTAAAAATTTAAGAGTTTCTCCCTGATTGAAGGAGTTTGCTTATGACATAGTTTCAAAGCAGCAAAACTTTAAAATAATATTTAAGATAAAAATTCCTTAACATCAAGTAAAAAATCTTTAGCCCAAGGAAGGCCGCCCCGATCTCAAAACCGCCCAAAAATAGGTTTATTGGACGATAATTACAATATGGGACTCGAATGAAAGGTATTCGGGAGTAGATTAGGAATATGGTCAGGAAGAAGGTATAGACTTTATAATTTGTTGATATCGGAAGGGGGGCGGACCCTCCCCTTACCCAAAAAGTATGACCCAAAAATAAAAGTGGACCGATCGTTACAATATGGGACTCTAATGAAAGGTATTCAGAAGTAGAGTACGAATTTTATATCAAAAAATGAGTCCAAGTAACTGGGGAGTCGCCCTTATCCTAAAACTCCCTAAAATAGGTTTATTGGACGATAATGATAATATGGAACTCGAATGAAAGGTATTCGGGAGTAGAATAGGAATATGGTCAGGAAGAAGGTATAGGCTTTATAATTTGTTAATATTGGAAAATTGGGTTAAAGTATCCAAGGGGTCGCCAACTCCAAAAACTGTACCAAACAGACATATTGGACGTACATATCGTAACATATATGACTCGAATGAAAAGTATTCGGGAGAAGACTATGAATATGAAATCAAAAATGAGGTCCAAGTGATTGATGGTCGCCCCACCCCCGATAAGACCCCCAAATGGGAATATTACTCGATCATAGCTTGATGAAACTCAAATAAAAGACGTTTGGGAGCAGATTTCGAATATAACATTAAACTTTGTGTCCAAGAATGAAGGTGGTGCTTTAACTCCTAAAATTGCCTCCAATAGGTTATTTGACCCATTAAAACAATGGGGAATCAAGAGACCGATTTTTTTGAGTAGAGTGCTCAAGTGGCGGATGAGGTGTGATGCATAACCCTCATATAGACGCCCTCCACCAAACAGGTGTATACACCAATCACGACCAATTTTCAGCGGTGGTTATTCCCTTCTAATGTGGCGACATTTGTGAGGTACTTTGCCATGTAAAACTGCTGCCCAAAGAGGTGTCCCTCTGTGGCGTGCATTCGGACTCGGCTATAAAAAGGAGGTCCCTTATCATTAAACTTAAAATTGAATCGGACAGCACTCATTGATATATGAGAAGTTTGTCCCAGTTCCTTAATGGAATGTTCATGGGCAAATTTGCATTTGCGTTTTTGGGAACACAAATAAACGTTGGCCGCCCTACCCTCAAAATTATGACGTTCAGCGTGATAGGAGGAGTTTCAAACCTTAACGTTAAGATTGCAACCATTTTAAGCACATCGATAGACAAGACCAAACGACACCTGGGCGACACTTTTTTGTGTAAAAGTTTTACATGGTTTAATAGTAAGAACTATCGTCACCGCACCAAATATATAGACAGGAAATCTTTTTATATGGTAATTGGATTTAATTGAAAAAAAAAGACTAAATGATGACTTTTTAATAGGTAGTCATTCATAGACAACTACCATTTTTTTTTTTTTTTTTTTTTTTTTTTAAATGTTTATTATTTCAGTTAATTAATACATAGTTCTATTAATAAACAAATAGATATATTATATAGTATAGTAATTCCTTACACTGTTCCCATAGGAATGCTCTAGTAATTCTAATATAATAGATAGTTTTTATTACATAGTTCGTTATAATAAATTAAGCCTAAAATAAGCTTATATATAATGTATCGCAATGAAAAAATTTGAACAAAAAACATCACTCATGTATATTTTTATATTTAGGTTAAAAAAGTGTCAAGGAGTATAAAACAAGATGATTATGGCCTATGCCACCAATATCTTTGTATGCCTAAACTGTCAATCTTATCTCTTTGAGTTATTGTGGTATCAAATCTAGTATCAACGCCAGGGTTATTTATGTCGAAAGATTTTATATTGGCTCTTCTATATATATGGTAAAATGTAGGAATACCAAAATTGTCTTGAATACAACGTAATTTATCTAGATAAAGAAAAGCTTCAGGTGGAACGAACCCCGTTTCCAAGCATTTGTTAATATATAAATCATCAGCGTAGTAAGAGGCCATAATCAAATTGTTTGTAACATTTTCAGTAGATTTCATTATATGATTTCTAATTGTTTTAATTATAAAATTGTCTATTCTATTTATGTTTACAGCTTCATATAATACTCTATTGGATACAAATTTTTGGTAATTACTACTAGGTGTTCTATAAAGAGAGGTGCAGGAACGTAGGCATTTTCTTTCGAGTTTTCTGATTTTTTCCATATAAGAGGGTGATATGTTAAACCAAATTGGCGCACCATAGCATAAAATCGATCGCACAACCGATGTGTATATCATAATTTTGATTTCCTTAACAATCTTCTTAGAAAAAAATATAGATTTGTAAGCAAAAAACGCATTTCTAGCCTTTAAGATCTGTTTATTAATGTGTGAGTTAAAATATAGAAATCTATCCAAATATATTCCTAAGTATTTAACTTCATCCTTTACTGGTATATCTACGTTAGCCTCCCTGGATCGAATTCGGAAATCTTTCCAATTTCTCCTTATATTCCAGTTGCATTTGCCAACTGGAGGACGAAACAGGATAGCCTCACATTTGTGCAAGTTTATCTTCATATTCCAGTCTATACTGTACTGCTCAACAACATTAAAAGCAGCTTGTAGCTTGTTTTTTATATCAGCCATATTATAACCAAACTCATATATGATTATATCATCAGCAAACGCAATAATATTCTGTGTCCTATCTAATAAATCGTGTATATATAAATTGAATAAGATTGGGGCATTAACTGTTCCCTGCTGTAAGCCATTTATCATCTTAAAAACGTTCGAGCTACAATTCGCTCCCTTTCCTATAATATATTCCTTTTCATTTATCATGTTGTAGACTAAAACAACGAGATGAAAAGGAAGTTTGTAACTGAGCATCTTATAAATTAGAGCTGGTATCCAAATATTGTCAAATGCCTTTTCAAAGTCGATTAAACATGCCCCTGTACACGAAAGTTTATTCCAATTCCACTGTATGTTCGATACTAATAAATTAACTGCATGAATCGTAGAGTGCGTATGTTTGAAACCAAATTGCTTCTCACACACTAAGTTTAGTTTCAGACACTGTTGGCTTATAATATTATTAGAACAAATCTCAAATATTTTGCTAATATTAGGCAGCAAACTTATGGCCCTTAGGTTCTTGGGATGAGTAATGTCCCTATCTTTCTTAGGAATGACAACCATCTTTGCTATTTTCCAGTGCTTTGGGAAGAAAGCATTGTTAATCATATTGTTAAATAGTGTCAAATACTCAAATATCAATAGCATAGGGACTTTCTTAAGTATAATATTGGGTATCTTGTCAATTCCATACGATAATTTTCCTTTTAATTTGGAGAAGATGTACAAAATTTCCTCTCGAGAAGTAAAATAATCCAAATTAGAGGCAACTGGATCATTGGCCAAGTTCATATCATTGAAGTTCGTTATCGTATTTAAGCCCTCTTCGTATCTCACTTTGTCTTCCAAAAATGAGTTGAAGACTTCTATAACTTCCCTATGCACCAAATTCGTCACATCAGTACTTTTTGAGGAATAAATACTTTCTAAATAAGCTCCTATGAAGTTCAATATATGTCCTTCGTCCTCTAATACATATTTATCAGATCCGTTCTCAATTCGTAGTGTCCGATGATCAATTTCAGCTCGATGTAAGAGACACATGTCTTCAGGAGGAATTTTCAAAATATTAATGTTGTCGGCTTTACGATTTCTAAGTATTTTTTTGGCTTCGGAAAACATAGTGGATGGGTTGGACGAATTAATTTTGTTGAACTTTTGCTCCAACTTTTTATTCATTGAAATAACGAAATTGTCTTGTAGGAGTTTTCTAACCATCTTAAGTCTATTTTTCATAGAACATAGAACAGTGGGATTAAGTACATTCTGAAATCTGTTGTGTTTCTTAATAACCGTTAAAATCCTGCTTTTCTCTTTCTGAAGAGTTTTTATAACTGGGTTTAATAATTCTTTCAAACGGTCTTTTTCCTTAAAAGATGGGACACTTTTATCAATTGCATTGGTTATTATATTGTTTAATCTTTCAACATGGAAAATTATTTCGTCATTTGATAAATTTCTATTGGCTGGGATAAAGCTATCATTGTTCAGAGCTTGCATAATCAGTTTCTCAAATTTCTTCCAATCAGTCCTTTTAAAATCTAGTGTTCGTGTCACACTAGACTGCAAAAAATCAAGTGGTTCCGCCTGCGTATTCCTAGAAACTACCATCTTCACCGCATTATGGTCACTATCATAATCTAGCGTCTCCAAACAGTTAACACTATTTCCTGTCTCATGAATGATCAGTCTCGAATCTACAATAAATATGTCCAAAAAAGAACCACTGCGAGGGAAGGAGGGTGAGCTCGAGGCGTATAGTTTACACCGATATTGAATCTCGTTTTCATATAACCAGTCGAACAGAGATACTCCCTTATCATTACCAATCGTGTTGCCCCACGAGCTGTGTTTGGAGTTCAGATCGCCCCCAAGTATATAATAATTATCTATGTAATCCAATTTAAGATACTCATATAGTCTCTTGAGATCATTCTTGAAATCTAAATTATTATTCCCCGCGGGATAATATGCTGATATTATAAATATCTGCCTATTGCCCGACATTGGGATTTTTATCACACATGTTTCTAGGGTGCGAAACCTCGGCGTTGCATATTCCTTAAAATGTATATTGTTTCTTATTAATATTCCTGTACCGCCTCCTCTAGAACCAGAATTTCTATCTTTTCTTATGAAATTATAACCATCAAATGATAGTTTATGTTTATTTCCAAGTTTTGTTTCATTGAGTAATATAATATCAGGTTTGTATTTTTTCAAAAAAAGTTGGAGATCATACCTTCTATTAAGTCTTATTAATGAGTTAACATTTATTTGTATAATTATAAATTTATCGGAAGTATTTACAGCCATTAGTTATTAATTTCAAGAGCTGAGTACAAAGCATCTATTCTTGCTGCTTGATTTTGTAATTGTTTTTGTAAATTAGCTATTTGGTTTGCGATATTCTGTATGGAAAATTGAAGGTTTTGAAAGAAATCATTCCCAATATTTTGGTTTACATAAGGTTCCTGTCCATTAATTCTAAGGGCATTTGCATAACTTATATTTTTATTTACGCTAATATAGTTATGGTTTCTATTCGTATTTTGATTGGTTTTTCTTTCCATTAATTTCTGTTTCAATTTTTTATATTCTTCACAGCCTCTATACGAAGCGGGGTGACCGTACTTTTTACAAAGCACACAAAAGAGCTTTTCCCTTTCAGTTGTATCCACTAGTTGTGTATTGCATTTTCCTATTTCGTGTGATTGGTTGCATTTAACGCATTTTGGTTCCAAAAAACAATTCGATGCACTGTGGAAAAATCCTTGGCATCTACGGCATTGAGGTATTTCATCTTTTTTTAGTGGTTCCCACTTTATAACTCTGTGCAAGATTCCTGTGATTGATCGCAGTTCTCTTATGTTGCCTTCAGGTTTAATTTGAACTAAGAACATGGGCAGTGTTTTGCCTTCCCTTTTAGTTTTACTAGTTTGAAAAGGACTGACTTTTACAAATTTCAGTGTTTCAGTTTCGTATTCACGTAGTTCTTCAAGAATTGTTTCTATTTTTATGTTTTGCTCTAGACCTTTTAATATGAACGTTTTGTTTTTGGCACATTTTGGGGTGTATGTGTAATATTTTGTTTTGGTTTTTTTTAGATATGTCGTAACTCGTACAAAACTCTTTATACAATTCAAAAATAATGTATTTTTTTTATTTCTAGGATAATGTTTAATTTTAAAGTCTGCAATTTTTAGTCCATTCTTTACAAATTCAATTATTTCATTGGTTTCCAAATTAAATATATTAATGGGCGGAATTTTTTCTTTTTTGTTTTGCTCATTTGATGCGCTTTGCGTATTAACATTTGATTTGTTGTTGGGCATAGATGCATGGGGCTCTATGTTTTCAGATGGGTTTGTTGTTGCATTGTTGTAATGCAGCGAAGATGGGTTGCTTGTTGATGGGCCTGTGTTGTTGTTATTATTTTGCACATGTTTCTCAAAATTGGATAGTGCTGTTGTATCACACTGAAAATCATCGTCAATATCGAGCAATGTGTAGTAATTGCTTCTTAATTGTTTGTTGTTGTTTTCCATTTTATCGTCACTTTTTCGTTTTCTTTGGCTGATCACTGAACATGATTCCGCACTTAAAGATTTTGAGAAAAGAGCATCGCTCTTACTCATGTCCCAAGAAAGTAAAGAAGTAAATTCTTATTAAGGCTACTTTTTAACTTCTTTATACGCTTGAAGTTTTTTTTATAATCACAAAAGAGTCTCTCTCTCCGAAAACTCGCAAAAAATTCCGATATATTACCGACAATCACAGTACGTCCGTACAGCATGACGGTTTAGACAGAACTCATAGACAACTACCAATGTTATAGGCGTTAAGCCACTCCAAGCGAGTAGCACTAAGTTTTAAATTAGCGCCATCTACTGGCTGTTTCCAGTTGGATTTAGTTGATACAACAACCGGTAGATGACGCTTATGTGGAGAAGCCAAGATGAACCTAAAGAGGGCAGAGTGGTCAAAATTGATCAGACAGCATTTATCTTTGTTGTGACAACCTATTGGTCCTTTGTATACAAAAAAAAATATAATATGAAGGAATCTCGTTGCGGTTGTTTGCGGTATTAGTTTTTAACTTTCGCACCCTCCCCTTACCATAATTTTCAAAAAACCTAAACTCGGAGAGGGGTAGGGCGATTTAAGCGAAATTTTGTTTGCACACTTACAATAATCCAAAAAGAAAAATTTCGTATCAAAATCTGGGATGGATGGGTAGGGCGATTTAAGCGAAATCTTGTTTGCACACTTACAATAATCCAAAAACAAAAAGTTGGCTATCAAAATCTGGGATGGGGTGCCTAGGAGGGCCGCCCACCTCAAAAACCCGTCAAATGGATTTTGAGAGCAGAAAACGAATCTGATATCATAGGCCACCCCACCCCCAAAAAACCCCTCAATTCGGACCATGGCAGTGTGGATCTTAAATGAAAGGACTTTGGGAGTAGAGTGGAGAAATTGACTTTCACTTTTAAGATCAAGCCTCTGGGGATCCACCACACCCCAAAGAGGATTTTTATTTACTTGGCGTTTAAATAAGAGGTATTTGAGAGTGGAAAAATCCTCAGGAAAATTGTAACACATTTTCAACCAAAATTAGGCAGAGATTTCCAATTTAAGAGTACTCTTCTCCCACATAGCATTATAGGGCGCAGCAAAGCGGGCCAGGCTCAGCTAGTTTTATTTGTGTTTAGATTACCATATCATGCTACCTACGAGTTATGAGACTTATTGCATAAGAACATTCTATTAATTAATTCTCTGAAACTTCATGAATACCCACATTACAACAACCCTACCATATAAGCGAAAACATTTTTTTTTTGACATTTTCTAACTCATTAACTTAATACGTTACATGCTGCAGTTTAACTTAACATGTGTTAAATTATTCACCGCAACTTTAAAAAAATCAATAAAATGTATGGAAGTATGTTGTGTCGACATTGGTTCTTTGTTGTGTGCATGCACCTTCTGATGATGTCATGTGCCAGGGCTGTGTCACAGCGATTATGTTGCAACAGCATCCTTGGCTGGTTTCATTGGCATGATTGTGTTATTTGAGCCAGCTATAGCGATGAAACCAGAAATTAAACAAACACAGCATCCAAGTTCACCTAAACCTGGTAAAGCCAAGGCAGCATGTGCTGTGCGTGGAGGGTCTTAGTTTTGCTAATACGAAACTTTTCGCTGCATGTATGCAAGCATGCATGCATACACAACTTCTAAGCGAGTTTCTATGAGTAGCTATAAACATTGAAAGTGGGGGGTTAAATGAAATGCATGTTTGGATTTTAGGCAATAGATGCCTCCATAAGTAGGTGCACATGATCGGGTTGGTAAATATATGCTGGCAAAATTTTGCGTTTGCTTTAAGATTTTGTCATATTGTAAATTTATATTTCATATATTTTTGCCTTATCAACAAAATTTAATGTCTTCATGTTAAAGGTCTTTCTAGTTTAAAGTCTAAGCTGGATATAAAAAATTTTTGTCTTTTTTTTTAATTTATCTGGCATGGCAAAGGGCTTAAAGTGGCAGTTGCTAGTATCGTAAGATTTTTTCTCATGGTGATAGCCATAATCGTCGTTATCATAACCCTCTTGACTAGTTGGCCATTCATATGCATGGCATGGGTCTGGTGTTGTATAAATTTTGCTTTGGTAGCTAGTTTCGTTGTTTGGCATTTGAATAACAAAAGCAAAAAGCGATGTGTACTTTGTTAAAATGCTATTTTTACAAGTTTTTTCAGCTGATGCTTTGTGCATAGCAATTTTCCTATAAAGCTTAAACAAACGAAAAACTGGAATGCATTTTTTAAATATTTTAAATTTGTTTCCTTAAAGCGATAGAACATATAAAAAATGTATTTGAATATCTTTTTGGAGAAAGTATAACACAAGTACAAGTATAACATAAGTATTAACCACTCAGTATGGATGTCGAAGGGCCTAAAATGATGCTAAATTTCAGCGAAATCTGATTATCAATACTTCTTTTATGGGTCCAAGACCATAAATCTATAGATCGGTAAATATGACAGTTATATCCAAACATAGTCCGATCTAAATCAAACTCGGTAGGGTGTCGAAATCGGGAGATAAAAGCATCTTTTATGAGGCCAAGACCAAATATAGTCTTATCTAAACCATACAACGGATGTCGAGGGGTCCAGTGCCTCTCGCTGTGCCAAATTTCAAGTAATAAATGCATCTTTAATGCGACCAAGGACCTCAACGAGGAGATTTGTATATATGCCAACTATATCCAAATATATTCTGACATAGACCATTTTCGACATGTTGGTCGAGTGGCCCAGCACGACTAATTTTGCTAAGCTTCACCGAAATTGAGAAATAAATCTGCTTTCTAAGGGCACAACACCCTAAATTGGGAGATTCGTATATATAACAGCTATATTTAAATATAGTCTGAACAAGGCGATACTCGGTACGGATGTCGAAATGCCTAACACAACCCATTGTAGAAAATTTCATCGAAATCGGATAATAACCGCTTCTTTAATGGGCCCAAGAATTTAAATCGAGATATCGGTATTTCAGCGATATTGGACCATTAATACTACTTAAATCATGAGATTGGTCTATATGGAGGCTACAAGTGCGATATCGACCATCTTCGAACTTGACCTGCCTATAGAATCCGTACAAAGTTTTAGCTCAATATCCTCATTACTTTTCCCACCACCATAGAATAGGGATGTACTAATCTAGTCATTCCGTTTGTAACACCTCGAAATATTGATCTGCGATCTTGATATTATATGTATTGGGTTGCCCAAAAAGTAATTGCGGATTTTTTAAAAGAAAGTAAATACATTTTTAATAAAACTTAGAATGAACTTTAATCAAATATACTTTTTTTACACTTTTTTTCTAAAGCAAGCTAAAAGTAACAGCTGATAACTGACAGAAAAAAGAATGCAATTACAGAGTCACAAGCTGTGGAAAAATTTGTCAACGCCGACTATATGAAAAATCCGCAAGTACTTTTTGGGCAACCCAATAGAACAGGTGAACTATCGGTAATCGCAACATTCGATATTTCTAATAATAAATGTCGATAGTATCGTTAATTTCCTATCACCTACATTTCAAACGAAAATGAGAAGCAAAAATCAGGAGATCGAATTATATGGAAGCAATATCAATGCACAGATTGAATAAAACAAAATTTTATAATGTCAGTTGGAAGTCATGAGAGAAATCATTGTAAACAAATTTAGTCTAACCGAATCAAAATCTGTCCTAAAGTCATAAGCGAAATCATTTTTAAAATTTTTAACCTAACCGCATTAAAATCTGTCTTAAAGTATACATTCAGTGTCGGATAGCCTATTATTGTTCAATTTTGCAAAAAAATTTAACTTAGCAGATAGTATCGATAGGAAGAATATCAATCGATATTAGACAAATAATAAAATACCGATAGTGTCATCGATATTTTGCCAGCTTTAATTCTAAGAGTAGCCACGTCCGTTCGCTCGTTTGTCTGTGGAAATCACGATAGCGGTCGAATGGATAGAGATACCCGCTTGACATTTTGATATATGCTAATTTGCCCATGAACATTGTTCTAAGGAACTGGGGTAAACTTCTCACATATCACTGAGTGCTATCCGATTCAAATTCTAAGCTCTATGACAAGGGGCCTCCGTTTTATAGCCGAGTCCGAACGGCGTGACGCAGTGCGACACTTCTTTGGGAGAAGTTTTAACCCGGCATAGTACTGTAGTTAATAAATAAAGACTTTCCTAATTAAGCTTGGAGCAGGTAGATATGTGCCTGATGACATTGCTTTATTGAAGGAGGAATGCCATCGAATTTATACTAAATGATCGGCTCTGCCGGCGTCTTTCGATGGTTCCCCAAAATCAACATTTTCAATACACTTTTGACTAATATTGGGTTGCCCAAAGAGTAATTGCGGATTTTTCATATAGTCGGCGTTGACAAATTTTTTCACAGCTTGTGACTCTGTAATTGCATTCTTTCTTCTGTCAGTTATCAGCTATTACTTTAAGCTTGCTTTAGAAAAAAAGTATAAAAAAAGTTTATTTGATTAAAGTTAATTCTAAGTTTTATTAAAAATGTATTTACTTTTAAAAAATCCACAATTACTTTTTGGGCAACCCAATACAATACATACAAATATATCTTACATGTAAGTCTTTGTACAAAATAGGCATCTAGTGCATGTATGAAGTCCCTTTCTTTATAAAGTCAAAGCCTTTGCATTTTTCCGAAAAGTAGCAATATCAGCACAAAGAGTTTAGCGGCCGTGACAGTGAAAATATCGCCAGCATTAGGAGGGGATAACAACCGCTGTAATTTTTTTCTGATGTTCTCGCCAGGATTCGAAACCATGCGTTCAGCGTCATAGGAGGACATTCAAACCTCTGCACTACGGTGGCCTATAAACCGCTATAGCCCCCATATAAACCGATCCCCGGATTTGACTTCTTGAGCCCGTAGCAGCCTCAATTTTCATCTTAAATTATTGAATTTCCCATGAACATTCCATTAAAGTACAAGGGATACTTCTATCATATCAATGAGTGCAGTCCAATTAAAGTTTAAGCTCAACGGTAGGGCCTCCTTTTCTATGCCGAGTTCGAACGGCGTTCCGCATAGCGGCGCCACTTGTTATAGAAGTTTTCACATGGCAGGATATCTTACAATTTTAGCCAGCATTAGTAAAAGGATAACCACCGCTAAAAGTTTTGTTGATGTTTTGAACCCAGGCTTTTGGAGTTATAGGTGAACATTCTAACTTCTGAGCCACGATGGCCACCATCTGATTTGGCTAAAATTTTATTAGCCGACTATGGCTATATAGGACTCAAATGAAAGGTTTTTGGAGTAGATTACGAATATGACATTAAAATTTGCGTTCAAGTCTAGGTGGCGCTTTTTCTTTTAAAAATACGTCAAATAGGTTCATTGACCCTTTATGACAATATGGGACTGAAATGCAAGGTGTTTAAGAGTATAAAACGATTCGGATATCCAATTTTGGAGCCAAGGGTTAAGGGGTTCGTCCTAAAGCACCTGAACTTCATTTCCGACTATGGTAATATGAAGATTAAACCAACGGTATTTAGGAGTTTAGAAAGAACGACTTTAATATCTATTTTCTGGGCAAAGTGTCTCATCTCCAAAACACCCTCCAAACGGTTCACGTTTACCGACTATGGCAATATGGGGCACAAATAAAAGGGATTTGGGAGCGAAGCAAAAACATAATATCAATATTTGAGTCGAAATACCCGTACCCGTAAAAAGTACTTCTCATTAACCTTATTTAAAAAAAAACAGAATCTTGAAGATTGGTAATGCGATTCGTTCCTAATCGGACTTATTTACTGACCTTTGCAATATGTGACTTCTATAAAAGCTATTTGGGAGTAGAGTAAGAAATTGATACTCATTTTTGGGACAAAGACCCTGAGGTCCACTCCACCCTCAAACAGAGCTTATATACCGATCATGCCAATATGGGGTCCATATAAAAGTATTTGAAAGTGGAGCACGAAACTTATATTTACTTTAGGGGCCAAGTGTCTGGGTGGCCACCCCACCCCCGAAAAACATGAAATATTGCAAAGGAAAAGCATTTGGGAGAAGAGTAAAATTTTGCTTGTGAACCGAGCAGGGGCAAACTTCTCACACATCATTGAGTGCTTTCCGATTCAAGTTAAACTCAATGATGAGGGGCCTTTTTTATGGCCAAGTCCGAACGGCGTGCTGCAGTGCGACACCTCATTGGGGAGAATTTACATGACCATGCATGACTTGGTGCCGCGCAAATTTTGCCGGCATTAAGCGGTGGTTATCCCTTCGCCATACATTTTTTCCGATGTTCTCGAATTCTAAGATTCGAACGCAGGCGTTTGGCGTTATAGGGGGACATGGGCTACAGTGGCACGAATTCCATATTCTAGGCGTAGTGTCCCCACCCTAAAAAGATATTAGAGAGTTAAAGAAGACATAGCGGAGCGGGCCCAGTTCGGCTAGTAATTGATATTTAAAATTGTAACCTTAAACTGTTTTTCTAAACATTCATTTAAGGATCTCCAAAATATGTTTTAAATATAAATAAATTGTCATATAATATTTTTAAATGATCTTCCTCAGATCTGTAAATGACCTTCTAAAATCAAAAAAAAAAAAAAAAAACATTACTAAAAAAAAACATTTTTTTGATTAAAAGGCTATAAAGAATTTTAACTTTAAATTTGTATTCGCAGTTCTAAGTGATTTTCATTTGTCAATGTGAATTCAATATCCTGTATCATATCCTTTTTGAACTAAACAAAGATTTTTGGCCTTTTGTATTCAGTGGCAATACATAACTTGTTTGTTTTATGGTACATCTGCCAACACTGTATCTCTCAACCACGCATAGACATTGCTGGGCAGATTTGCTTCTTGTTTAGTGTGGGTGTGTGTGAGCAAGGCAGCCTCCTCTGTAAACCCATAGTTGGTAACCAAAAAAGTTTTCAGAGCTTTGTGTGCACCGCTGCGGTCTTGTGCGATGGTTGTGTTCATGCAAAGTTGTAATGCAAATTTATTTAACATTTTTCTGTGGTAGATGTTGAGGTGAGCGGTAGGGTTGAGACACGGTTTGGATTCGAACGTTGCACATTCGTTTAAAATACCAAAACGATAATCGTTGATGCTACAGCGAGCGAAATGTTACAACGTTTAATACAAAGGTGAAAAATATACAACAACAAATGGAGTATGATTGTTTGCTGTTGTTGTTGTTGACGTTGTGGCTGCGACAACAATTATTTTTCGACACAGCAGCTGTTGCAACCGCAAATGTTGGTTTATCTTTTTTTTGTTTGTTGTTGTTGATGTTATTGCATTTGTTATTGAGGGCCACACGAGCATTGTCAGAGGTTTGCACCGAATCATTGATACAATCACTGGTGTGCCCAAAAAAAGTATTTTGGGTTTATTTTCAAAGCTTATGTGTGAATATGGCTAAGGATTGTTGCATATAACAGTACATTGTAGTACCTGCAATGTTATATTATCCTGCATTGTATGACATTTTTATGTGATTATAATGAAAACAGATGATTTTGGATTTGGATGGTTGAGTTGGAGTATTTGAATGACTCTGGATAATTTAATGGATTTGCATTTTTTTTTTTCAAAACTAAGGGAAATTTTTCTTTAGTGAAAATTTCACAGAAACTTTAAAAACAAAATTGTAGAACAACTTTGTATTATATTTTATTTCCACCCTTTAACCACCTTGCAGCATGAGCAATGGATAGTTGACATCATTTGTATGCCAATATATTCTGTAAAATATACCACCACATAGGTATTTATGTCCTTTCAAGTCACTTAAAGTTAAATGTGTGCCATAAATGACACATAGCCACACATACAATTCACTCCATAGTGGATAAACTATTTTGTTACATATTAAATGCATATGACATTATCGATATTCATTATGGAAAAATGTATACATTTAAATGAATGTGGTCAATGGTTTGTAATAAACCACACATATCCTTTTAGTAGCTCTTAAGGCCTTTCATGTCTTCGACGGTGTAATGGGCCACTATGTTGCAGGACACACATTGCGGCCATTTCGCATTGCGAACATTTTGCGGTTAATTTAGTGCAGAGTGGAATTCTTAAAAGGGCGTTGAAAAGCGACCGAAGCAGCGACATAAATATCAATGACTTGTAAATAATATTGACATGTGTGTCATGACATTGCTAAGATAAGCAGACAACAAAATTGTAAAGGTATAGCTGTGGAAGTGGCAACTAAAAAGCAAAATGACATAACAGCAATTTAAAATAAGTAAAAAGTAAAAACGTACAAAGTTTGGCCGGGCTTGGTTTTCCACCACCATGGATTCCATTAAAAATTTACCCATGTTAACTCACGTTGTATTTGTATTATTTTGTACACAATTAAATCTTCATTGGTTGGGGCTTCTATGGTCTCAATAATTCGTATCAGGGTATAGGTATTTAAGGTCCTACATCAGTATAAAGACCGATTCGGCTCATATTTGGCAAGGATAACAGGAGTTTTTGTGCCAAATTTCTGCCAAATCGGTTTAATATTGAGGCTGCTAGGGGCTCAAGAAGCCAACACTGGGGGTAGATTTATATGGGAGCTATATCAGCTCATGGACATGGATTCGGATCATATTCGATTCGGAGGTTGGAAGTCAAAAAGAATTCCTTGGGCCAAATTTCAGCCAAATCGGATGAAAAGTGGCCTATAGAGGCTCGAGAAGTCAAAATTGGGGGCATTGTTTAAACATCATTTCGAATCATGCTTTGCACGTTTTTTGGAAGTCCAAACAGAAGTTTTTGGGCGAAATTTCAGTAAAATTAAATGAGAAGTGAGGCCTATAGGGGCTCTAGAAATCAAAACTGGGGATAGATCTATATGGAAGCTATATCAATTTATAGACCGATTCAGATCATACTTAAGCAAAATTTCATCCGAATCGGATGAATATTGAGGCCTCAGAGGGGCTGAAGAAGTCAAAACTGGGGATAGGTTTATATGGGGGCTTTATCAGTTTATGGACCGATTGCGATCATATTCGTCACAGAATTTGGAAGTCAGAACAAAAGTCCTTGGGCCATATTTCGGCCAAATTGGATGAAAGTTAAGGCTGGTAGGGGCTCAAGAAATCAAAACTGGGATAGGTTTATATGGAGTCTATATAAATTTATGGAAATTGAGGCCTCTAGGGGCTGAAGAAGTCAAAAGTGGGGTAGGTTTATATGGGGGCTTTAACAGTTTATGGACCGATTCGGATCATATTCGTCACAGAAGTTGGAAGTCAGAACAAAAGTCCTTGGGCCATATTTCGGCCAAATTGGATGAAAGTTAAGGCTGCTAGGGGCTCAAAAAATCAAAACTGGGTTAGGTTTATATGGAGGCTATATACATTTATGGACCTATTCGAATCATACTTTGCACGTTTATTGGAAGTTAAAACAGAAGTCCTTAAGTCAATTTTTAATCAAATCGGATGAAAATTGAGGTCTCTAGGGGCTCAAGAAGTCAAAACTTGGGATAGGTCTATACGGGGGCTATATCGATTTAAAGACCTATTCGGATCATACTCTGCACGTTAACTGGAAGTCAAAACAGATGTCTTTAAGCAAAATTTCAACCGAATCGGATGAA
This sequence comes from Stomoxys calcitrans, assembly GCF_963082655.1. Taxonomy (NCBI): domain Eukaryota; kingdom Metazoa; phylum Arthropoda; class Insecta; order Diptera; family Muscidae; genus Stomoxys; species Stomoxys calcitrans. The sequence continues at coordinate 6,263,175 of NC_081556.1, forward strand.
AATTGAGGCCTCTAGGGACTCAAGAAGTCAAAACTGGGGATAGGTCTATATGGAGGCTATATCGATTTATAGACCGATTGGGGTCATATTCGACACGGAAAGCGGAAGTCAGAACAGAAGTCCTTGGGCCATATTTCGGCCAAATTCGATGAAATTTAAGGCTGCTTGGGGTGTAAGAAGTCAAAACTGGGATAGGTTTATATGGGAGCTATTTAAATTTTTGGACCGATTCGAATCATACTCTCCACATTTTTGGAAGACAAAACGAAAATCTTTAGGCTAAATTTCAACCAAATCGGATGAAAATTGAGGGCTCCAGGGGCTGAAGAAGTCAAAACTTGGGATAGGTCTATACGAGAGCTTTATCAATTTATGGACCGATTCGGATCATATTCGGCACAGAATTTGGAAGTCAGAACAAAAGTCCTTGGGCCAAATTTGATGAAATTTATATGGGGGCTGTATAAATTTATGGACCAATTCGTATCATACTCTCCAAGTTTGTTGGAAGTCAAACCGAAAATCTTTAGGCCAAATTTCAACCGAATCGGATGAAAATTGAGGACTCTAGGGGCTCAAGAAGTCAAAACTGGGGATATATGGGGCCTATATCGATTTATAGACCGATTCGGATCATACTCTGCACGTTTGTTGGAAGTCAAAATAGATGTCTTTAAGCAAAATTTCAACCAAATCGGATGAAAATTTAGGCCTCTAGGGACTCAAGAAGTCAAAACGGGGTATAGTTTTTTATGAGGGCTTTATCAATGGACCGATTGGGATCATATTCGGCACGGAAAATGGAAGTCAGAACAGAAGTCCTTGTGCCAATTTTTAGCGAAATCTGGCAAAAATTGAGGCTCAAAAATGCTAGTGGCTCTGTTGATTGGGTTATATGAGGGTTTTATCAGTTTATGGACCAATTCGGATCATACTCGGCACGGAGGTTGGAAGTCAGAACAGAAGTGCTTGGGCTAAATTTCAGCCAAATCGGATGAAAATTAAGGGCTCCAGATGGCAAAACTGGGGATGTGTTTATATGGGGGCCATAGACCCCGGCACGGTACAGCTGTGAGCGCCACGTAGGCTTGAGCATTGGGGTCCGACCTGTATTGTGTTCATTGCTACCACCAAAAGCTAAGCTGAGGCCTATCCACAGATTGCGGATAGTGGAATGCTCCATACGGAGTGGCTGCAAAGGCAGTCATGGATAATCAGCTATATCAGGGGGAGCGCTGTGAGTGCTGTCCGATTCAAGCTAAAGCTCTATGATAAGGGGCCTCCGAGTACGAACGGAGTACCGCAGTGCGACACCTCCATGGGAAGGATTCTTAACATGGTTTCTATGCATGGCATAGTACCTCACTAATGTCGCCAGCATAAGGGGTGGATAACCACCGCTGAAAACTTTTTCTGATATTCTTGCCATGATTCGAACCCAGGCGTTCAGCGTCATAGGCGGACAAGCTACCATCTGCGCTACGGTGGCGTCTTGGCCGCCTTGCCACTCACTGTTCTAAATGTCAGTGAAATCGTGTATCGGAATAAATACGCCTATTATTGGCCAAAGACACTGAATCGGCAAATTGGTCCAAATGGCGACCATATAAAGCTCACAATTTTCAGTTTTACCGAAATTGATTAATAATGTAGCCTATTATAGGCTAAATAACGTGAATCGGTTGGGGGGCTATATCACAACTCACTGTTCCAAATTTCAGCGAAATCGGATAATAAATGCGGCTTTTATGGGGATAAGTCCCTAAATCGGCAGATCGGTCTATATGGCAGCTATGTACAAATATAGCCTTACAAGGATCATATTCGTTTCGGATATCGACAGGCCTAGTAAAACTCACTGTTTTTAGTTTCAGCGAAATCGACTAACGATTTCCCGATTCGGGGTCTTAAGCCCATAATATGCAAATATAAACCGATATGGACTATATGCGGGTCGGATATCGGGAGTCATAGTACAACTCACTGTTCCAAATTTCAGCGACATCGGGTAATATATGCGGCTTTTATGGGTTTAAGACCTGATATGGCAACTATATTCAAATTTAGTCATATCGGTAACGTATTCCAAATTTCAGCGAAATCGGGTAATATATGCGGCTTTAATGGGTTTAAGACCCTATATGGCACTATTTTTAGTTTTAACGAAATCAGGTTATAAATTTTAAACATCTTTATCAGCAGGTCGGTCTATATTGCAGCTATATCCGAGGATGGATAGACAGGCGGACATAATCAAATCGTCTTAGAACTGTACGAGGACGAGAAATACATACCTTGTTGGGTCGGAAATGGATATTTTAATGTAATGCCAACGGAATGACTAAATAAATATTTACCCCTTATTAGAGTCATATACACGTCAGTAGTGAATGAATCGAGTGAGTGGTGAGTGTTTTATGAGTCCTGAGTGTTTTGTGAGTCGTGGGTGTCTTGTGAGTGTCTTGTGAGTCCCGAGTGTCTCGGGAATGTCTCGTGAGTCGTGATTAGTGTCGGGAGGATGATTTCACTTACGCTCACGCACGAGAAATTTAGATTCAATCACGAATCTTGTGACTCACCCATGACACGACAACTCACGTGCAAACCCCTACCCACCATACTATGGTGGTGGGAACAAAAATAGCATTATGGGTAATGGAAAGAAATCATCTATTTTCCTTTTATTCGCAATTTCTAAACATTTTTTTTTCTGAAATATTTTTTTAATTCGACATATCCTAGCCAAACCGATAGTGTCCTTAACTCATTTTGCCTTTCACCTGAGTATATAATGCAACAAGACCATGAATGTATGCGTGAATGTCACATACTACTTATATCCAGGTGGAGGACACATAGGGCGATATTTTATTACACCTTATTGGCATTATTAATAGACTATTTTCTGCTTGCTTGGCGCAGATATTGCGTTGCCTGGATCTCAACAGGCGCAGAGATGCCGCAAGCGAAAAATGCACGTAGACCAAACAACCAACCAACATGGTTGTTGAAATCATTAACCACTAATGGGTGCATCATTGGACGAGTGAACCTAATTGGATTAATTATAAATACGCCAAGGATAAATTCTGAATTGTAGGCCAAGTACTTGTGGGAATAAATCGTGTTAAAAAAAAGCGAAAAGAAATCAATGGGGGGATTAAAAACAACAGAAAAATTGGTTACGGGAAATTTAAATTGGCTTTAATTGTGTACTTACTGAAAATCTCCATATAAAATGATTTACAACCATTGAATATCTCAATAAATAGAAAGGATTTTAGTAAATTTTTTAGTTTGTGGAAACAAATTTTATCAAATTTGTATTTGTGTAGATTTTTATACCCTCCACCATAAGATGGAGGGTATACTAATTTCGTCATTCTGTTTGTAACTACTCGAATTATTCGTCTGAGACCCCATAAAGTATATATATTCTTGATCGTCTTGACATTTTATGTCGATCTAGCCATGTCCGTCCGTCTGTCCGTCCGTCCGTCCGTCTGTCTGTCGAAAGCACGCTAACTTCCGAAGGAGTAAACCTAGCTGCTTGAAATTTTGCACAAATACTTCTTGTTAGTGTAGGTCGGTTGGTATTGTAAATGGGCCATGTTTTGATATAGCTGCCATATAAACCGATCTTGGGTCTTGACTTCTTGAGTCTCTAGAGTGCGTAATTCTTATCCGATTGGAATGAATTTTTGCACGACGTGTTTTGTTATGATATCCAACAACTGTGCCAAGTATGGTTCAATGGCCCATAACCTGATATAGCTGCCATATAAACCTATCTTGGGTTTTGACTTCTTGAGCCTCTGGAGTGCGCAATTCTTATCCGTTCGAAATGAAATTTTGCACGACGTGTTTTGTTATGATATCCAACAACTGTGCCAAGTATGGTCCAAATCGGCCCATAACCTGATATAGCTGCCATATAAACCTATCTTGGGTTTTGACTTCTTGAGCCTCTAGAGTGCGCAATTCTTATCCGATTGGAATGAAATTTTGCACGACGTGTTTTGTTATGATATCCAACAACTGTGCCAAGTATGGTTCAAATCGGTCCATAACCTGATATAGCTGCCATATAAACCTATCTTGGGTTTTGACTTCTTGAGCCTCTAGAGTGCGCAATTCTTATCCGATTGAAATGAAATTTTGCACGACGTGTTTTGTTATTATCCTCTCCTCTCCTCTCCTCTCCTCTCCTCTCCTCTCCTCTCCTCTCCTCTCCTCTCCTCTCCTCTCCTCTCCTCTCCTCTCCTCTCCTCTCCTCTCCTCTCCTCTCCTCTCCTCTCCTCTCCTCTCCTCTCCTCTCCTCTCCTCTCCTCTCCTCTCCTCTCCTCTCCTCTCCTCTCCTCTCCTCTCCTCTCCTCTCCTCTCCTCTCCTCTCCTCTCCTCTCCTCTCCTCTCCTCTCCTCTCCTCTCCTCTCCTCTCCTCTCCTCTCCTCTCCTCTCCTCTCCTCTCCTCTCCTCTCCTCTCCTCTCCTAGAAAAGGAAAATTAATATATCCATGATGTTGGGTATCCAAAGTTCGACACGGTCGAACTTAACGAGTTTTTATTTATTTATATTACTTCCAAATATCTTTGCTGGCATTCCTTTTGTCTATAATTTAATATTTTCTTACGTCTTTGCTATTGGCCCTTTGATGGCGTTTCTGTCCTTCCGTTCTCCTCCTTCATATTTCACTAATTGCTTTGAATATGTAAACACGCTTACTACTTGCGATCTTTTAACACTGCCTTGATTTTGTATCAACCCAATAAACTTCTCAACTCCCGCAAAAGGTTAACTACAACTCTTCGAAGTAATGAAGCCACACTCTCGTAGTACTCAAATGATGGCACGTACTGGCCGCTCATTTATACGCCACCCACCATCGGTTTTGTTGCAAGCAACATTGAAACTCAACTCCAGTAATTCAGTCATAAAAAAAGACTACAACCAATGGATGCATACCGTGTGCAATATTGTCATTGTGATTAGAGGAGGGAAGGGAGAGTGAGAAAGGAAGAGAGGGAGAGAGAGGGGCAGCGCGGCAGGAGTTGCTGAGTGCATGTTAGCAACCTTTGCCTGCTGATGACTCTTGTTACTTGAGTCTTTGCAGTTACTGCTAAATGTCATTAGGTTTGACATTTATTTACATTACAAAGTAGAAAAAGAAGAAGAAGAACAAGACAAAGACAGCTACAAAATTGTCACTACCCACTTAAAGAGTTATGTGGCAACAATGCGCAGTTGACTTTTAAGACTTGGGAGTCTTAATTGTTGTTGATCATTGTCACTAGGAAGGGATTCGTTTCATGGAAGTTGGCCAAGTTGTTGAAGCATAAAGCCATGAGAATGAGCTATGGCACGTGATGTCAAAAATGAAAAAGTCAAATGTCAAAGGAGACAGTGATGCCAACAATTTACCAACAAAAAGCGTAGTAAAAAGGAGTAAAATTTTGCGTAAAAAATAGTAAAAAAGCACTAAAATGGTTTTTTTGAAAATGTTTGCAAATAGGTGTATAATTTCAGAGAAAACATTTACTATTGCAGCTTAGCGTTTAGATTATTGTAAGAAAAAGTAAAAAAAAAACAAGGAAATCAGAACGAGTAAACGAATTGACAAAAAATAATTGGGCGTTGCCATTGAATGTTTGTATTTTAATTGTCCAGCTGTGGATTTTATTGACTCATCAGAACGCCGAGGTTCAAATCACGGGTGGAACGTCAGGAAACATGTTCAGTAAAAATGTTCCCCTCGTTAATGCTCCCGGCCTGTGTGATGTATTCAGCCATATGAGACTTTTCTTCGAAGAGGTGTCTTAGACAATCGTTTGGACTCGGTGAAAGTGATCGCTAATCATTGGGCTCATTTATTTGAGAGAAGTACATATGCTATTCCTTAATGGAATGTTTGAGGTAAAATGCATTTTAAATGAAATAGACCAGCAAATGCTCCCCTTGAAAAAAAGCGACACCATAAAACTCAAACTTACAAAAAAGGGTGAAAAGCGCCACCTAGTGCCTTTTTTCGTTCGACACTAGATGGTACTCTTTCGGGGTTTTTATAACCTAAAAGACAAATCTAGTGCAAAAATCACTAAGTTGACATCCCTGAAGGGAGGTTAAAAAAAATGATTAAATAAATAAATATTATTAAATACCCTGGATAAATTTTTAAAGTAAAATAAATTAAATTCTGTGTAAATATTTCCTAGCTGCTCGTTTAAAGTTTGGAGTTTGCAGTTTTTTCCCTTCCCATGGCTTACAAAATGTCCTAATCTTAGAGGATTCTTTCTCCCCTTGGGGATGTTGTGCTTCGCATATTTCATGTTTTTCATGTTTCAAAAACTTTCTCATTGGTGGAAGAAATTTTTAACTTAATTTCCGATATTTGTGTCATAAACAAGAAATCACTGTTTATGGGAAACTTCTGGTATTAATAATTGCCACAAGTGAGAAGCCATGAATCACCACCACGACCGAGAGTGGCTACAAACTTAACGATGATAGTAGTTTGGAAAACTTTCTACAGCTTCTTGGCTGCTTACCCCGTCACGAAGCCAAACACCTCCTGCTTCTGGTATTAAATCATTGAACATATTTTCCCAAATTGGTTGGGTAATTTCCTGGAAATATTTCACATTATCATAGTTTATGAATTTTTCTCTTCGCTCTCTCTCTCTCTCTCGCTTCCCCCATCTTCTAGTTTGCAATACATTGAGCTGCACTGCCATGGTATATATGTGTTAACAAAATTGATGACTTGCTCGCTTTTGGGTGAAGGCATGGCGAGAAAAGGGCAAAAACTAAACATACACTTCCCATGGTGACATTATTAAAGTTTACTTAGTCGCTTTTTGCACATACTGCTAACATTAGGGAATTTGAAGAATGAAAAAAAAAAAACTACAAGTGGGCCAAAAGCAATGAAGCGCATTAGATCGCCCATTTATCCTTTAGCCATTCCCTATTACCCATTGCCAATTCCAGCTGTTGCACTTTTTTTGCATTGAATAACGAACACAGCAAGAAGGAGCTTCAGAGGACGATGTTAATGGCCAAAGTTTGCTTGTTGCATGAAATGATGAAGTTTCAGCTGCCGGAATGGCCTGCGAGCACATTGCATAGTAAGACAAATTTCTTCACACCCTTTCAGCATTCACACATAAAATATTAGAAAATGCCAGAAGTTTTCGACTAGAGGTTAAGGAGTGTCTTTGGGGGAAGATATTTGTTATTATGGAAAATGTTTAATTTTCCCGGTATATTGTGTTTATAAATAATATGCTTTAGATAAACTTTTATCAGCATCAACGAGTTGTGAACCAAGCAAATGTTTTGAGCAAATAAGTGTACTATAGTTTGTTTTTTAAAAATATAATAGATAAAAGAGGTCCTTGCACATGAAAGAAGGCACTTTGTGCACTTTGAAGGGGCTTCAAGAACAAATTACAAATCTGTTATACTAATGCCAAGTAGCTCTCAAAAGGACTTTCAGGCCGTAGGGGACAATATGGGATACAAAAAAAGGAGCTGGAGAGTAGAGTTGGAATCATACATCGAAATTTGGTTTATGATTAATCCAGGAAGGACCTGTGGGGTTTTGAAAGCTTTTGTTAGATAAGCTATTCAGATAAGGTATTTATAAGACACTGGGTTACGTTAGGTTAGGTTGGAGGGTATGAAACTAGCAACCTCGGTTTCTGGCCGCTTCACTCGGAGTCCTTTGCGTTCATCCTTGAAGAAAATAGAAGAGAAGAAAAAAGAGAAACAAGTAAAAGGTTGATAAGTTCGACCGGGCCAAATCTTATAAACACTGCACCATGGATCGATATCTTTCTTTCTTTATAGGCAAACAAGGGATAATGGATGCGAATTGCTATGTTATGAGGTTATGCACATATAATTAGACCATACAGATTTTCAGCCAAATCGCCCACCAATACGGGTTCAAGGAGCAAATAGGTTTATATGGAAGCTAATCTGGTTACGGACCGATTCAGACCATCTTTACCACATATGTTTAAGGTCATAGAAAAAGTCATTGTAAAAAATGTCAGTTATATCGGATAGGAATTGCGCCCTCTAGAGGCTCAATAAGTCAAGATCCGGGATCGGTTTATATGGGAGCTATATCAGGTTAGAAAGCGATTTAGACCATACTTAGCGCAGTTAGTGGAAGTCATAACAAAACACCTCGTGCAAAATGTCCGACAAATCGGATAAGAATTGCGCCCTCTATAGGCTCAAGAAGCATAACAAGTAAGAGCGGGCTAAGTTCGGCCGGGCCGAATCTTAAATACACTCCACCATGGATCGCATTTGTCGAGAGGCAAACAAAAAAGATTATGGATAAAAATTGTTATGCTATTGAAGATATTGGAATATTTCGATCCAATTGGATAAGAATGCGGCTTGTAGGGGCTCGAAAAGCATAATCGAGAGATCGGTTTATATGGGAGCTGTACCACGCTATAGATCGATTAAGACCACATTCGACACGTATGTTGAAAGTCATGGGAGAAGCCGTTGTACAAAATTTCAGCAAAATCGGATAAGAATAGCGCCCTCTAGAGGCTTAAGAAGACAATTTCCCAGATCGGTTTATATGGCAGTTTTATGAGGTTATGTACCGATTTGAACCATATATATCGCAGTTGTTGGATGTTATAATAAAATACTTAATGCAAAATTACAGCCAAATCGGATAAGAATAGCGCCCTCTAGTGGCTCAAGAAGTCAATATCCAAGATCGGTTTATGGGGCAGCTATATGAGGTTGTAAACCGATTTGAACCATACTTAGCACAGTTGTTGGAAGTCATAACATACAACTTCATGCAAAATTTCAGCTACATGGGATGAGAATTGCGCCCTCTAATGGCTCAAGAAGTCAAGACCCAAGATCGGTATATATGACAGCTATATCAGGTTATGGACCTATTTGAACCATACTTAGCACAGTTGTTGGAAGTGATACCAAAACAAGACTTGCAAAATTTCAGCCAATCGGATAAGAATTGCGCCCTCTACATGCTCAAGAAGTCAAGACCCAAGACCGGTTTATATGGCAGCTATATCATATCCCTAGAGGCTCAAGGAATCAAGATCCAAGATCGGTTTATGTAGGAAACCCGATTTTAACAATACTTGGCAAAGTTAGTGAAAGTCACAATAAAACACCTCGTGCAAAATTTCAGACAAATCGGATAAGAACTGCACCCTTTAGAGGCTCAAGAAGTATAAGCGGGAAATCAGTTTATATGGCAGCTATATCAGGTTATGAACCGATTTTGATCATACTTCGCATAGTTTTTGAAAGTCCTAACAAAACACCTCGCAATAAATTTCAGAGAAATTGGATTAGAAGTGCGATCTCTAGAGGATCAAGAAGTGTAATCGTTAAATCGGTTTATAAAACAGTTATATCAGGTTATGAACCGATTTTGACCATACTTGGTATAGTTTTTTGAAATCATACCAAAACACTTCATGCAAAATTGCAGCAAATCCTACTCTTACCCAATATCAAAAAATAAATTAATCATATTCTGATTTTGCAATAAAGATTTTGTCCATGACATGTTTTTTTCAATTCTATTTCTATTTGAAGTTCTAATTTCTATGTTTAGCATATGCCTCAATGGTTTTTCACATTTATCTCTTTCTTAAACCAATTTCAATAGCTCTAAGAATAGTCTCGAACACAAGAGTTTATGTTGCAATGCTAACATTTACCACAAACAAGGAACTTGGGATGCAACCAAAATCATCCAACAGCCACTTAAGCACCTCAAACTTCATAGAATGATGGGGGGCAACTTTGAAATGCCCTGCAAACTGCGACATCAAGAGATTTATAGATCTCTTATGGCCCAGTACCCCAGCTTCTTGGCTTGCATAGGTTGGCAAAGGTTGCAAAAGATGTGGGATGATGTTTTCTACTTTTTGTTGTTATTTGGAGAAACCTTTGAATGGTATTTCTTGGAATGAAATCAAAGGCTAAGCTGCTGTAGTGGCTGCTCCTATTTGCTGCGACGAGCAGAACAGCACAACAACAAAACAAAGCCACAAGAGACTTTGCTATTCAGTAGACAGACTAGAGGTAAATGTCATGACATTGTAAGCCAACTATCATCCATTATTTGTGCCATTATCGTCTTCCATTCGTTGATTTGCGGGTACATGTTTGTGTCACTGAGTCCACAAAATACTCTGACTAAAGTCTTTTGTAAAGATTTTCTTTTTATCACCTATGAGTGAATGGCAAACACAAAGGTCTTTGAGATGTGGTAAAGTAGGGGAGGCAGGAAAAGTCAAGAAGTGAACAATTTAATAATTTTACAACAATTTTTATAAACACCAAAATTGAAAAAAAAATAAATAAATAAAATTGGAACAAGTATCTGGGGTGCCCCCAAAAATCCCCATCCGTCCAAAGAACTGTGAATATATGATTCGGCCTTACCGAACTTTGTAAACTTTACTCGTTACTTGTTCCTGCTCACTGTCTATATTTTTCTCTAACCATTCCTTACAATGTCCCTATTCTTTGACCTTTATTTTTGGTATAATATCCATTCTTAAGTTTGTCCATTCTTTTGTTCAACTATTTCTAAGTCTACACGTGCTACATTCTGTCCTTTATAGAATTCTTCAATCATTCGGTAGCGCTCCTTGCAATCTTAGTTCCTAAGTTTCTTTCATTATTTGTCTGTCCATCCCTTCTTTAACTCTTCATCTTTTTTCACGAAAGTACGAAGGATTCTCCTTTTTTCTCTTCTTCTTTTCTTAAATCCTTGTCTAGGTCATTCCAAACTTACGGCCTAACATAAATCAGTTCTTAATTTCATCCATCCTTACATGCAAGCCATCTTTTGTGTATTCTGACGCTTTTGATGTCCTATCTTTCTTGATCTTTCGGTTCTTCAGTCTAAACTGTCTATTCTTTGTCATGTTCTCATTTCAGTCCCGTTTTCGCTCTTTTTTCTTTCAAACCTTCCATTGTTCCTTCCAATACTTTTTATACCCTCCACCATAAGATGGGGGGTATACTAATTTCGTCATTCTGTTTGTAACTACTCGAAATATTCGTCTGAGACCCCATAAAGTATATATATTCTTGATCGTCGTGACATTTTATGTCGATCTAGCCATGTCCGTCCTTCTGTCCGTCCGTCCGTCTGTCTGTCGAAAGCACGCTAACTTCCGAAGGAGTAAAGCTAGCCGCTTGAAATTTTGCACAAATACTTCTTATTAGTGTAGGTCGGTTGGTACTGTAAATGGGCCATATCGGTCCATGTTTTGATATAGCTGCCATATAAACCGATCTTGGGTCTTGACTTCTTGAGCCTCTAGAGTGCGCAATTCTTATCCGATTGAAATGAAATTTTGCACGACGTGTTTTGTTATGATATCCAACAACTGTGCCAAGTATGGTTAAAATCGGTTCATAACCTGATATAGCTGCCATATAAACCGATCTTGGGTCTTGACTTCTTGAGCCTCTAGAGTGCGCAATTCTTATCCGATCAGAATGAAATTTTGCACGACGTGTTTTGTTATGATATCCAACAACTGTGCTAAGTATGGTTCAAATCGGTCCATAACCTGATATAGCTGCCATATAAACCGATCTTGGGTCTTGACTTCTTGGGCCTCTAGAGTGCGCAATTTTTATCCGATTGAAATGAAATTTTGCACGATGTGTTTTGTTATTATATCCAACAACTGTGCTAAGTATGGTTCAAATCGGCCCATATCCTGATATAGCTGCCGTATAAACCGATCTGGGGTCTCGACTTCTTGAGCCTCTAGAGGGCGCAATTCTTATCCGAATGGAATGGAATTTCGCACGACGTGTTTTGTTATGATACCCAACAACTGTGCCAAGTATGATTTAAATCGGTCCATAACCTGATATAGCTGCCATAAAAACCGATCTTGGGTCTTGACTTCTTGAGCCTCTAGAGGGCACAATTCTTATCCGATTTGAATGAATTTTTGCACGAAGTATTTCGTTATGATATCCAACAACTGTGCCAAGTATGGTTGAAATCGGTCCATAACCTGATATAGCTATCATATAAACAGATCTGGGGATTTGACTTCTTGAGCTTTTAGAGGGCGCAATTCCTATCCGATTTGGCTGAAATTTTGCATGACGTATTTTATTTTTACTTTCAACAACTGTGTCAAATAAGGTTCAAATCGGTTTATAACCTAATATAGCTGGTATATAAACAGATCTGGGATCTTGACTTCTTGACCCCTAGAGGTCGCAATTATTATCCGATATGCCTGAAATTTTGTACGATGGATCCTCTCATGACCATCAACAAACGTGTTTATTATGGTCTGAATCGGTCTATATCCCGATACAGATCCCATATAAATCGTTCTCTCTATTTTACTTCGTGAGCCCCAATGGGCGCAATTCTTATACGAATTGGCTGAAATTTTACACAGGTCTCCAACATATAATTTAATTGTGGTCCGAACCGGACCATATCTTGATATCGTTTTAATAGCAGAGCAACTCTTTTCTTATATCCTTTTTTGCCTAAGAAGAGATGCCGGGAAAAGAACTCGACAAATGCGATCCATAGTGGAGGGTATATAAGATTCGGCCCGGCCGAACTTAGACGCTTTTACTTGTTTCATCTGTCTTAACAAAGTTTCGCTTCTTTTGACCCATCCATAGTTACTTCGAACTTTGTGGTATTGCGCGGATTCGCTTCTGCTTGTTACTTTAGTTTTATTTAGTTGCTTCCATCGTCAAACGCACTTTCATATATCCTTCATTCTATATTTTTTCTTTTTCCCTCACACACTTTTTTCCGTCCATCTATAAGCTACTCCGAAATTTTATTGTCTCTTCATGTTTATACAACCATACCTCCATCTATGCACTTTTCTTACTAACCATTTATGCGCCCTTGTACGCTTCCATCTAACATATCAGTCTTTCTGTTTGTCTATGAGCCATTTTTCAAATGCATCAATCTTCCATAAATATCATTTATCCAGTGGCAAGTAAGAATGCTTTATCATATCCCCCAAGTTATCCTCATCTATTAATCACTTCGGAAAATATTTTTCAAAAGTTTATAGTTTGCTGATATGCACTCGTCTCTGTTCAACGTTTTGGTGAGACATAAATTTTGGTGAGACATAAATACATCATCATCCTCAATGCCGATTTAAAGTGAAACTGAGTCCCTCATACAGTAGCCGAGCAGCCAGCAGCCACAACAACAAACAATAATTATTATGCAATAACATTAAATGACGCGGCAACAATTCCATGTTCTCTGTTCCTATCCAGCCAACCGGCAACACCATTGGCACAAAGGTGACACTTTCCGAGGATGTGTCACCTTTGTATTTTCCGCATGAATGCGACACACGAATTGCGCAGCATGGAGGAACAATAAAATTTTCCATTCAACCACATAATGAATGTTGTGCCGCGTATCAGCTCAGCTCAGCTTCCCATTGTCCTGGTAGCCCAAAAGCCAAACATTCAGACAACCAGCCATCCAACCAACCACTCAGCTAACCATGCCACCTGGTTATGGCTGTTGCGAATTGTTTTTTGTCTGTGTTGTAATTCCTGAGCAGTGTGGGTGATGCAGAGTTGTGTATGTGCTCAGTTAAACATATGGTTTACATGTTTGCTTAGTGGAAAGCCGCACGATATTCATGGGTATTTAAGTAAATTGTTACACAAACATAATGAGAATTACTTATACCCTTTGGGCGAACGCGTCCTGAATGGCTAATGAGCTTTACAGAAAGCCAAAACAAAAAAACCCAAAACATGCCACTAAAGATGAGAGTGGGCATTTGACAACTCATTGAATAGTGTTATGGTTGCGAAAGGTTACACATGTTGAAGCGCCGTTGCAGGTTGTAAAGAGATAAAGTACTGAAAATTCTGTTGAAAAATCATTTTAAAGGGGTTTTGTCTTAAATTTTATTTCAACAATCCATTTTTAAGTCACATTTCAATTACAATTCTATATTTATTTTACTTTTATATATTTTCTATCGACCTTTTTTCCTTCAACATGAAACATTTGCACAAATCTTTTCCATTTAATTCCCATTTTGCATTAAAAGTCTTTAAAACATGACAAAAGACCTGCAGAATTCTTTGTTACGCCGCCTTGGGTTGTCAACAAATTTGTTTTTCTTTCGCTTTAAGACATTATTTTTGTTGTCCTCCTTCCCAGCATAAATAAACAACAAGCGATGCAAGCAAAAAATAGGGAAAAACTTCAATAAAAGAAGTGAAAACAAATGTTCAGTCGTTTTTGTACTGCACTGCAGTAATAATAAATATTTTTGGAAACGAAGTGAATCAGAGTGGGCTTATTTTATTTTTTCGGGTTTTAAGTAATTTAAATCCTGCAGGCTATTTTATTTGACTTGTGGTTTAAACGGTTTGGAAAATTGAGAGCAGTAAAAACATTAAACCACCACCGCAGTACTAGACCCAGGACTGCTTCTCACCAGCGCACAAAACAAAAAGGATTATCAGTAGAGAGAGAGAGAGAGTATTTCTTGGACGGAAGAAATGACTTTTGACCTAAAATAAGTCGTTTTAAGCTATTGGAGGCAGAGGTTAGCATGTCCGCCTCTGACGCTGAACGCCTGGGTTCGAATCCTGGCGAGACTAACAGAAAAAATTTTTAGCGGTGGTTTTCCCCTCCTAATGCTGGCAACATTTATGAGGTACTATGCCATGTAAAACTCCTCTCCAAAGAGGTGTCGCACTGCGGCACGCCGTTCGGACTTGGCTATAAAAAGGAGGCCCCTTATCATTGACCTTGAACTTGAATTGGACAGCACTCATTGATATGTGAGAAGTTTGCCCCTGTTCCTTAGTTGAATGTTCATAGGCAAAATTTGCATTTGCAGGTATTGCATATCCACATTCATTGAAATTTGTTAGTAAAAACAGCAAAAATTTTTGCTGTAACAGCAGAAAGTCTGCTGTAATTTTTTGCTAAAACAGTAAATAATTTCTGCTGTTTTCAAATGGTAAAATGATAAAAATAAGCTCAAAAATGTCATAAATATTTAAAAACAAATAAAAACGTGCTAAGTTCGACCGGGCCGAATCTGATATACCCTCTACCATGGATTGCATTTTTCGAGCTCTTTCCACAGTATCTCTTTTTAGGCAAACAAAGGATAAACGAAAAGAATTGCTTTGTTATTCGAACAATATCAAGCTATGGTTCTTTTCGGATCATACAATAATTGAATTGAATATTGGAGACCATACTAGAAGTCAATGTGTAAAATTTTAGCCAAATCTAGTAAGAATTGCGAACTTTAGGCGCTGAAGAAGTAAAATAGGGAGATCGGTTTATAGGGGAGCTGTATTAGGCTATAAACCGATTCATATCATATTTGACACGTATGTTAAAGGTCATGAGAGAAGCCATTTCACAAAATTTCAGCCAAATCGGATAATACTTGCACCCTTTAGAGGCTCAAGAAGTCAAGATTCTACATAGGTTTATATGGCAGCTGTATCAGGTTATGGACCGATTTCAACTATTCTTAGCACAGTTGTTGAAAGTCATAACAAACCACCTCATACAACATTTCAGCCAAATTGGATAATAATTGCGCCATCTAGTGGCTCAAGAAGTCCTGATTCAAGATCGGTTTATATGGCAGCTATATCAGGTTATGAACCGATTTCAACTATTCTTAGCACAGTTGTTGAAAGTCATAACAAACCATCTCATACAAAATTTCAGCCAAATTGGATAATAATTGCGCCCTCTAGTGGCTCAAGAAGTCAAGACCCAGATCGAATTATTTGGCAGCTATATCAGGTTATGGACCGATTTGAACTATTCTTAACACAAAACACCTCATGCAAAATTACAGTCAAATCGGATAAGGATTACGCACTCTAAATGCTCAAGAAGTAAAGACCCCAGATAGGTTTATGTGACAGCTATATCAGGTTATGGACCGATTTGAACCATACTCAGCACAATTGTTAGAAGTCATAATAAAACACCTTATGCAAAATTTCACCCAAATCGGATAAGAATTGTGCCCTCTAACGGTCAGCTATATAAAAACGTGGACCGATATAGCCCATTAACAATCCCAACCGAGCTACACTAATAAGAAGTATTTGTGCAAAATTTCAAGCGGCTAGCTTTACTCCTTGGAAAGTTAGCGTGCTTTCGACAGACAGCACGGTCCGATTTCGCCGAAATTTGGGATAGTGAGTTGTGTTAGGCTCTTCGACATTTTTCTGCAACTTGGCCCAAATCGGTCCAGATTTGGATATAGGATAGTGAGTTAGGCTCTTCGACATATTTCTGCAACTTGGCTCAAATCGGTCCAGATTTGGATATAGCTGCCATATAGACCGATATCTCGATTTACAGTCTTGGTCCCATAAAAGGCGCATTTATTATCCGATTTCATTGAAATTTGCCACAGTGACTTATGTTAGGCTTTTCGACATTCGTGTCGTATAGGATTCAGATCGGTTTATTTTTAGATATAGCTACTAAAAAAGGAGGCCACCGTAGCGCAGAGGTTAGCATGTCCGCGTATGACGCTGAACGCCTGGGTTCGAATCCTGGCGAGACCATCAGAAAAAATTTTCAGCGGTGGGTTCCCCTCCTAATGCTGACAACATTTGTGAGGTATTATGCCATGTAAAACTTCTCTCCAAAGAGCTGTTGTACTGCGGCTCGCCGTTCAGACTCGGCTATAAAAAGGAGGACCCTTATCATTGAGTTTAAAAAATTTGAATCGGGTTGCACTCATTGATATGTGAGAAGTTTGCCCCTGTTCCTTAGTGGAATGTTTATGGGCAAAATTTGCATTTTTACTAAAAAGATCAATATTTTGTTATACATAATTGAACAATGACGGAACATCTTTCGATATAGCTGCTATGGGGTATAAGGTATAAATTTTTCACCGGATTTTGACGAAAGTTGGTATACATATATACCCGAGGTGGTGGGTATCCCAAGTTCGGCCCGGCCGAACTTAGTGCCTTTTTACTTGTTTATATTTTCTTCGTTCCCTCTCTCTGTTGTTGACCATGCCCTGCTTCCTAAGATAATCCCCATACCTCGCCTGATTCTTTTATCATTGTTTTCATTGCTTTGTGAAATTTTTTCACCGTATTGTACACCACTATCTCTTTAACCATTACTCCCACCTGTCCTTCAAAGTTTCTACACTTAACATTAAAGTTAATTTCTTCTTTACTTCATTGGCGTTTTCTTCGATGTTGTATCAGTTCCTTACACATTTTCTGAATATTTTAAACAACTTTTACCTTCCTTTCCACAGGTGCTTATAATGTCTCTTCTAATGTTTAATGCTTCTAATGTCCACCTTTACTCTATCGTCTCTTCTACACATTTGTTTAAAAATTCGCTGGTTTCTCCTTAACTTCGTTGTTTTATCTTCATCTTACTCTTAATCTCCATTCTTTTCTTTTCTATTCCATTGCCCGTTTTTTTTTCAAATATTTTTTCTTCTTACTGTATTCCGCTTCTTCTTTTCACCATTTGTGTTTATGATGTTCCTTATTGTATCCTGTTTCACGATTTCCTTCTGTTTTCTCGTTCATCGTTCATGTTTATTTACCCCACTGTATTTGTCTACTTGACTTACATTGCATTCCATTCATTGTATGGACACTCATTCTCCTTAGCCAAAAATCATCAAACGAATTCATGTCGATACAACTCACGATTTTCGTTTGTCGTTTGGGTTCATTGTTGGTATTCTCAGTTTTTGGTATTGTCTTCTTCCTCAGAAAACAATAGACCCCAAAGGGAAATTGGAATGCAGCAAACATGGCTAAATGTTGCTTGCAACAACAAAGAAGTGGAGGAAGGACTATGTTGTCGATAATTTTATGAGCCATCAGAATGTGGTGTTGGTTGTAACATACAAAGTAAGACCATCACCATCACCACTATCACCATTACCGCAAAGGAGGGCTCTATAAAATTTGAAGTTCTTTCTGATGGTGGCAACACTTAGGGGGAAGGAAGCAGAAAAGGAAACAAACATAGACGGATGGTGTTCGTATGCTTGTTTCCTGTTTTAACTGCCAATGAAATTACTTTCACAGCAGGAGATCATGTTCTGCATTTGTTGCCTTGAGTCTGGTTTGGTATGGAATTTGGAATTTTTGTTTTCAGAAAGATAGACGGACAGACGACATTTGGGGTATATGTGCTAGCTTTTGGCTGTAACTAAAAAGGATATGCTTTTTGTTTGAAAGCTAAATAGGATTATGTTGGTCAAGACATTATTCTGATGAGGTAATGTTGCAATGAGTGTAGTCCACAAAAATAGCATAGCAGGCAATTGAAATAAAAACTACGATATTAGATGTTTGCGCCGATCCTATTCTATGCTTAAATTGTTAATTTTCGGACAAGTTTGCTGTTGAGTATAAACTTTTATGTGACATTTCAATTAATGTGATGTGTTATACCAGAAGTTAGTTTGCCAAAAGCATTTGTTTTGACATGTTTTTGATTTTCACATATCTGAAGTAGGGGAAAGGTTTGATTAGAAATGCTTTAACACTGTAAAAGGCAGATTTCCCTAATTAAAACAAAAAATAGAACAAAACTTAAACCATGAGGTTCGTCCCAAGAAAATAACATAAGACACTACAGATCACATTATAAAATATTGGACAGGAGGCGGAAAATAATTCTTCTCATAAATCTTACTTAGACTCTTCACCCAACTTCAATTATATATAATATTTTCTTCCATGAAGTTTTCGTTTATGACTTGAAAAGTATTACCCAACTCCATAAAAAAGAGTTCGCTTCTCCTTTCAAGTCAAAGTCGTCTTTGACACTTTGCAGAAATACTGCTGAGAGAGTTGACTAATACCTCAGTCCTCCTCATTAACAATTAAGGCATGAGGACATTGATAGATGGCATAGGATTCGCGAAGAATGATCAATTCCTTTTATAGATATGCTGTTCCAGAATAAGCATCATCTCCTACGAATTGAGTTGTTAAACTGTCATCTTCGAGAAAAGCTACTTCTATCTACCTAGTGTTTGCTAGACCTTCTGCAGTCTTCTTCAGTTACCTGCTTCCTCCTTTCTATTTGTGGTTCGATGGTTTTGTGCTTTTTATGACTTTGTCATTCATCATTACACGGTGTAGTGGAAGTGGCAATGGTGATGGTGGTGGTGGTGGTGGCAACCCTTCAATTATATTGTAAAATATCATTCATTTTATGGTTTGCCATTTGTTACAAGGCCCATAAAAATATCTTGATGAAAGGTTTTTTAACTCCTTACATCGCAATGTGAAGTGGTAGTAATGTGGCGGTAATGGAATAACCACTATAGCCCAAACAACAAAAAAGGAAATGAAAAACTATGAAAGCGATAATCACCTAAGTGCTGGTGCGCAGACCCTTTCCTCTCGTTGTAATTCCAGTAGAGGCAATCATCTGGGCATAAAGTTTCCACGCAGCATTGGGTTAATGGTGGTGCACGATGGCATTGTTTAGATTTATTTTGTGCTTTTTTTAGTAAAGGGATCATTTTTTTCCACTCTTGAAGAACATGCATGGAACATTTATTGTGCTATATGGCTTGGCAGTTGTTGCCCGTCTAACATAATGAATGACTTTAGGCATTCGTATAAAGATAAAATGTTAACACATTAATCAAATCAACAAAATTCCATGCATTTCATATGGGTGGTACCCTACAGGAGTATGTAAGATATTTAAAGCCATGGTATAGGATGGAAATCAAGTAACTTGACTGCTTACAAAACAGTTAATATAAAATTTTCAATTACTTAGAACAATTTATATAAACTGTTATACAAACTACAAATGCTCAAAAAGTAAGGATTTTGACTAATCGTTTATGTACCTACAAATGCCCAAATGTAAAATATTCGACTTAGTGGCTGATAAAATTAATCGAACAATTATAAAAGTTATACTAACTGTTATACTGCTAAAATTGTAAAAGGTATGAAATATCATGAATTTTCAATTAAGAAAAATGTCCTTTCAAAATTATGAATAAATAACATCATTCGTATAACGTTAAAAAGGATAAAAGAATAAAACTGTTTGTCCATAAAATTGTTATACTCAAGTAGCTTGTCTTTTCAACATGATTTTGTAAAAGAATGCTGAATAACAAAGCAATAGTGATGAATAAATCATTTTCACAAGTATAACAGTTTAGAGTAACTGTTATACTAGAGGGTATACTGCTAGAATATTGTTAGAAATATAATATATTTTGAATAAAGAAGAATTGCCTTTATAAAGCAATGAATTATTGCGGCATTTGTATTAAAATTAAAAAGGAAAAACTGTTATAGAAACTACAAATGCTTATAAATGTATAAATAAATACCAAAAAGTAAGGATTTTGACTAAGCATTTATGTACTTACAAATGCTTTGTATATGGGAATAGAGTTGTTATGGTATAGTATTGGGTTGCCCAAAAAGTAATTGCGGATTTTTCATATAGTTGGCTTTGACAAATTTTTTCAAAGCTTGTGACTCTGTAGTTGCATTCTTTCTTCTGTCAGTTATTAGCTGTAACTTTTAGCTTGCTTTAGAAAAAAAGTGTAAAAAAAGTATATTTGATGATTGCCTTTATAACACAATGAATGATTTGCGGCATTCGTATTAAAATTAAAAAGGAAAAACTGTTATACAAACTACAAATGCTTATAAATGTAATAAATACCAAAAAGTAAGGATTTTGAATAATCATTTATTTACTTAAAATGCTTTATATATGACAATACAGCTTTTATGGTATAGTAGCTATGTTGTGTTTTCAACTCAATTTTGTAAAATAATCGATTTAGTGGCTATTTTAAGAAAATTGGTCGAACAAGTATAACAGTTATATTAACTGTAATACTGCAAAAATGGTAAAAGATATCAAAAATCAAGAATTTTGATTTAAGAAAAAAATGTCATTCGAAAAATATGAATAGATAACATCATTCGTATAACGATAAAAGAGTAAAACTGTTATTCCATAAAACTCTTATACTCAATCAGTTTGTCTTCTCAACATGATTTTGTAAAATAATTTGTTCAAAAACAAAGTCACAGGGTTGGTTAGAACATTTTTACAAGTATAAAAGTTTAGAGTAACTGTTATACTAACTAGAATACTGCTAGAAATTTGTTATAATGAAAAATTTTGAATTTTGAATAGAGAAAAATTCCTTTTGTAACATAATGAATGACTAGCGTCATTCGTAATAAAATTAAAAATTAAAAACTGTTATACAACTATAATAAATACCAAAAAGTAAGGATTGTGAATAGTTTTATATGTACTAACTAATGCTTTATATATGAGAATAGAACTGTTATACTATAGTAACTAAGTTGTCTATTCAACTCAATTTTGTAAAATAATCGACTTAATTTTCCTCAAATGGTCACTAATTGATGAAAATTAATCGAACATGAGTTATACTAACTGTAATTCTGTTAAATAGTAAAAGATTTGAAAATGAAAAAATTTTAATTAAAAAAATGCCATTCGAAAATTATGAATAGATAACATAATTTGTATAACTATAAAAAAGTAAAACTGTTATTCTATAAAACATTAGTTTGTCTTCTCAACATGATTTTGTAAAATAATTAGCTCAACAACAAATTTTTTCAACAGTGTTGATTAAATAATTTTTAAAGGTATAACAGTTACGAGTAATACTAACTGGTATACTGTTAGAAAAAAGGAGGAAATGCTCTTTTAACATAATGTGATTTTTGGCATTTGTACTAAAAAGGAAAAACAACTAATCAAATAAACAAATCCATGGAGAACTTGCAGTAGATGAAGGAAAAATAATGATGTAGTAGACGAAGCCGCAGTGGCTGCCTCACACTTAATCAGTATGTCAATGGGTCGGATATCTAGAATAGTCTCCAGTGTCCTAGTGAACGTGGTCCTCATCGCTCTACCTATGCCAAGACAACATGTTCTCTGAACCTGTTGTATGGTCCTTATGTTGCACTTTTTCTCCAAAGCAATACTACTGATGCGTAAGTAAGTATTGGATTAATTACGCTCCTGTAGAGCCTTAGGTCTATGCTCGGATGCAGGTCCTATTTGGAGTCTACGGCCCGTCTACATAGTGCCCAACATCTGTGAGTCTTCTCAGTACGCTTCTGAATGTGACACTTCAAATTTAGTTTCCTGTCCAAGATCACACCTAAGTATTTAACCTTGTTAGATATCGAAATCGTGGAGCGTTAAAAAAGCTCACCTTTGTCTTCCTCGTGAACAGGCATATTTCAGTTTTCTCTGGGTTAACATTAAGGTCTAGCCAAGTCATATATCATATGCGAGACCCTTTCGGCCTTTCTGCATAGTTGGTTCGGATACTTACCCCTTAGAAGTATTATAACCATTTCGGGTTAGTTTTCACTTCAAAATTGATTTTCAAAGACGACGGCAAAAAATTACAAAATATGTATGATTCATAACGGTTTGATAATAGATTTTTTCTTTTTATATAATCGTTGTTGACCTAATAATCGATTTGGACATCATAACCGATTTTGCCTTATAATAGATTTCGAAGTTATAATCGATTTCGACGTTATACTCGATTTCGACGTTATAATCGATTTCGACTTATAATCGATTTCGACATCATAACCGATTTTGCCTTATAATCGATTTCGACGTTATTATCCATTTCGACCTTATAATCGATTTCGACTTTCACCTCATTTTGGACTTTTTCGGCTACACAAACGACTAGTCTTCCAAATCGGTTTTGAAATTTAGATCGATTCCGACTTCGATTTCTTTCGATTTCTTGGTTTACTTTTACTTTCATTTGACTTCATATTTACCTAATTGATTTTTAAAATCATTGATGCCTCGGAATTGGATATATTATATTCGATCTTTGATTTTCTTTACACAAATATTCGATTTAACGATAAATCTTAAGTCGATTTAAGGCATTTTTATTGCATATTTTGCTATTTATTCATTTTTCTACAATCTCAGTCGATCTGTTTGTCATTCTCCTTGTAAGTTCAACAATCCATCTTTAAACTTACTATTCCAATATTTGTGCATTGGAAATTTCAATTGTAGTTCCTCTTAGATTCGGCGTAAATTGTTATCTTCTTTAATCCTCACTTTAAAAAAAGGTACATAACTCATAAGTCTTGAAAGAAAAATCCAAAACAAGGTAAGAAAGACATCTATTTTCAATAGCATGTCCATGGTTTTTTTAGGGTTACACAGAATCCTTGTGAAAAATGATTGTTTTAGTGTTTGTTTTGTTTGGCACATGAGTGTTTGTGTGTATTCACAAGAAAAATAAGTTGTAGTGGTTGTAGAAATGATTATAATGAAAAATTGCAACAATAAATCAGAATTTGCCATTTAAACACAAAAAAAAAAAAACATGCAATGGAAAGCTGTTGGATGAATCGCACACAGACCAAAGAAACTCTTCATGCGAAATATGTTAGTTTTAAGAATGACAGATAACCGAAAGATGACAATGCATTACAATGAGATTGTGGCCACAACTCACTTGGACAATATGAAGAATGTAGGGAGTAAGAATCTGCTCCTCTTTAAGTTCCTTTTCTTGGTCAAGAGATCAAGGACAATTCATTCTATGTTGTTCATTGGACACTATGACATTGTTGCGGTCTGATTTGCATTATAGTGCAGTGAATTCATAATTGAACAAAAGAATAATAAATTACTGTACCAAAGTTAGAAAAGTCGTTGATTGGGGGTAAAACACTAAGAATGTAGCAAGTAAGGATTCACAATAAAAACTTACAGTAAATTCAATGAAAATATACAGTGTTTTTAAGCTATTGTATCTAAAAGAGAAAAATATTTGAAAATATTGTTTACTTATGGGATAAACATAAACATAAAATTGTTATTAAGCTATAGCTAACATTTTTAGAAATATTATCATCCAAGCAAACATCCTTGCAAGCATTCATTGCATATTATGATAAAATTATCCAAGCCTGGAATAATGTGATTATCATACGCTTCAGGGATATTATTTTGAAAACAAAACTCTTTAAATATACCAAAAATGTATTTTTACTCTTCGATTGAATTGAATTTTTTTACTTTAAACTAAACCATAACTCTATTGGGCTTTCTTGTAAGTTGGTTAGATATTTCTTTCAAATATTTTCTATAAGCATATAAAAATGTATCAAGATTCACACTTTCAGAGTTAGGCATGCAGTACAAAACAATTCATTTTGTATTGCTATACTATTACGTTTCTCTTCCCTGACTTCAACTCAAGCTCTGGCCTTTTTTATCTTCTCCCCCGTTGTAAGATTAATTTCTGTTGTTCCCTCTCATTGTATTGAATAATAATTCATGGTGGTGACTTTAGTTTTGTTTCTTTTGATTCAAATAATAATGAAAAATTGTGAATCAAAAAACAGATGCTGTTTCCTATACTTGGCCGTAAACCAATGACCTGCCTGCCATCCTACTTTTAGCACAAAAACCTTAAAGTTGTGGTTGGTTGTAACTGTTGTCTGTCTATCCTTCTGTCTGAACTGCCATACTGTCTGTTGGCTTGCTTAAGTTTCAGTATCTTTTTATGGCATTCATGTTTTTAGCTTGAACATTTTGTTAAAATATGTAATTAAGTGTAAAATCTTTAGTGTAGCTGCCAAGAGTCATGTAAGTCATTTATCATTAAGAGGCCTTAAGTACATGAAATTGTATATATTCATATAAATATAGAATTGCATATGAATGTGTTATCTGGTGGGTAATAAATCCTTAAATTAATTGCAAATGCTAGCATTGTTATTGATCCAAAGCCGAAGCCAAAATCGATTGTGAAATCGAAATGGTATATATAGTCGAAATTAATTATGAAGTCGAAAAGCAGTATGAAATCAAACTATGAAGTCAAAATCGACTTCGACTTGATAGGCTAAATCTATTTCGACTTTTCAGACTATTTCGACCTAGTAACTATGAATTCGAAAAGGTGTATAAAATCAAACTATGAAGGCAAAATTGACTATTAAGTCAAATCGTTTTTGCCATCATTGACGATTTCGTCCTTATAATCGATTTTGACTTTATAGACCATTTTGATTTTATAGTAGATTTAAAATTCATAGCTGATTTCAGTATCATTGTGGATTCGACTTCATAATCCTTTATAATCGACTTCAATATTAAATGCGACTTCGATTTCAAAATCAATTTGATCTAATAGTCCACTTCGGTTCGGCCCACTTCATTGTCAATTTCGAATTATATAAGATATGGATTTTGACATATTATCATCTAAGCAAACATCCTTGGAAGCACAAATTCCATATGCGACTTTCATACGCTTCAGGGATAATATTTTGAAAACAAAACTCATCAAACATACCAAAAAAGTTTTTTTTTAACTCTTCGATTCAATTGAATTTCTTTACTTTAAACCAAATCCTAACTTCATTGGGCTTTATTGTAAGTTGGTTAGATTTTTCTTTCAAATATCGATTTTCTTTGTTTTAAATTCATAATCGGTATCGATTACATAATCAATATTGCTTTTATAGGCTACAAAAATCGATTTCATCTGTATAATCGATTAGGATTTCGTAATTAATTTCAGCTTCATGATTGATTTCTATGTCATATATGATATGGTCTTAATAATCGAATTGATTTTGATTCATTCATTAACTTAATATGCAATTTTGATTGCCTTCTTTTATTTTACAATCGTGTGTTTCGCCAAAATCGATTTGGGCTTTATATATGGTAATGACTTTAATATCGGTTTTGATTTAGTAATCGATGATGGTCCTATAGTCGAAATCGATTTCATAATCAATGTTACATCTTTAAAAATTTCGTCCTTTACTCAATATGGCTTTGTAAATTGACTTCATTTGAATTATCGATTTCTACTTCATAATAAAGTTTGATGACAATTTTGATGTCATAATCGATTTCATAACTGATTTTTATATCGGTTTCCTTTTTTTAATTGGATTTTGGTTTTAAAACTATTTCATGTCGATTTCTCCTTATCAATCGATTTTAATTTCATAATCGGTTTTGATTTCATAATTCATAGTGCTCCTATGATTGATATCGATTTTATTAATTCATTTTTACTTCTAGAAAATTTCGTTCTTGAATCTGTATTGAATTTGCCAGACGACTTCAACTTAATTATCGATTTCCTCCACACTATCAATTTTGCCTTCGTAATCGATCGATTTATTTTTATATGGACTTTGTAATCGATTTCGGTTCGATAGTGCTCTTATAATTGATATCGATTTAATTAATTAATTGTTACTTCAAGAACATTTCGTTCTTTAACCTCTATTGAATTTGCAAGACGACTTCAACTTAATTATCGATTTTCTCTACACAATCAATTTTGCCTTCATAATCGATCGATCGATTATGATATGGACTTTATAATCGATTTCGGTTCTGTAATTGATTTCGATTCTATAGTCGATTTTGATTTCATCATCAACTTTATGTTTGATTTTGACTTCATACTAGTTTAGAATTGGTTTTGTCTTCATAATCGATTTGTACTTCGTAATCGATTTTACTTCATGACCGATTTCGACATAATTTAGTAATCGATTTCGTCTGACATGCACTGGATAACACAAAAATAAAAAAACAGCAGTTGACTGGTCCTTTACTTGATTTCGGTTTTATAATATTTTGGTTTCTAAAATATTTCGTCTTTGAACCTTATGTGAGTTTCCTAATCGATTTTAAATTCATTATCGATTATTTCTTCATAATGAATTGCGACTTCATAGAAGATTTTGGGTTCATAAACCATTTTTTAAAGTCGATTTCGATTTTAAAATACATTTCGTTTTTTAAATCGATTCCGACATTTCGATTTCATAATCGAATTTGTATTCATTATCTATTTTGATCCATTATGAAATTCGATGTCATAACGACTTCGATTTTGGTGTCGATTATGATTTCATATACGGTTTTGAATTTGACTCCAAGCGACATATTAACTGATTTAACCTTCAAATTTGATTTTGTTAAAACTTCTCCCCAAAGAGATGTCTCACTGCGTCACGGCATTCGGATTCGGCTATAAAAAGGAGGCCCCTTATCATTGAGCTTAAAATTTGAATCGAAAAGCACTCAGTTATATGTGAGAAGTTTACGTTAGTTCTTTATGATCATGGGCAAATTTGCATCTTACATAACCGTCTTCAAATCGTTTTGGAGGTTTTAATCGATTGAATCGTCATGATCGATTTGATTTCATATTCAATTTTCAAAAACGATTTCGTCTTTGATCTTGATTTGGATTTCTAACTCAATTTCATTGTAGATTTCTATATCATATTTATCGAATTTAATAATCGATCTTGGTTTTATAGAAGAATTCCACCTTTAACTGTGTATCGGTTTCTTAACCACCTTTAACTGCGTATCGGCTTCTTAACCAAAGTGGGGTTCATAAATAATTTCGAAATCATTATCAATTTCGATTACGTCAAAATTTCGATTACGTCAAAATTTCGATTTTCTAATTTTCTAAAGATTCCGATATTAATCGGTTTTGACCTAATAATCGATTTGATTTTTTAATCAATTTCGATTTTATATTCGATTTGATTTTTTAATCGATTTCGATTTTATAATTAGTTCGACTTTATAGCTCACTTCCACTCAGAGACGATTTCAATTTGGTAGAAGATATCAATTTCGTTTTAGGACAATATAAAAGATTTCGCCTTTGACCTTTCTGGATTTCTAATTTATTTACAATTTAATAATCGATTTCTACTACACAATCGTTTTTGCTATTATAATAATTTGCACTTCATAATTGTTTCTTAATGATACACAATCAAATAATTTCGCAATCTTTGATCTCATATCCCTTATAGCTTGTTTCTTTTTTTTTGGGCTTTATAGTCGATTTCAAGCCTTAGATGATTTGACCTTTTTCTTGATTTGAAATTCTACTTCGACTAAATATGGGCTTTTTCCATTATATTGAGTTTTTAAATTGAAAAATCGAGTTGTCGACACCTAAATCGATTTTGACTTTATCGTGTACAATGTCAACATATCCAATAACATCAGTAGACTTAAAGATTCCGCAATGTTTTGAATCTACCGTGGCGCAGAGGTTATTATGTCCTCCTATGACGCAGACCGCTTGGGTTCAAATCCTGGGTAGAACATCAGAAAAACATTTCAAAGGTTATCTCCTTACTAACGCTGGCTGCATTAGCGGGGCATCGAGCCATGTTAATACTTCTCTTCCGAGTGGTGTCGCTACGGGGCACGCCGTTTGGACCATACAAAGGAAGTCCTTTATCAAAGAGCCTAAACTTGAATCGCATGAATCGCACAGTACTCGTTGGAATATGGAATATTTTGTAGGCAAATAAGCATTTGCCATGTTTTGATTTAGTTTTGATTCATCTAGTTTTTCGAAAAAACCGACAATTCGAAATTTTAAGGCAATTTTGGTAAAAAGTTGACGAAATTTTCGATGCTTATTTTATTTTGTCGAAATTAGATTTTGACGAAATCTTAATCATTTTAAAAACATTTTCACTACTTTTTCCTAGACCTTATCATAGTTATTACTTTATATAGCAAAAACTCCCATAGTTTTTTAGTGTTAAGCCCAAAGGCAAACTAATTCACTCTTCCAAATGTAGGAATGCCTTAAATTCCCCCACACCTAGTTGCAAAATCACCTGACCCTGGTCGGTTTATCTGCGATTACCAGTATTTACCAAACCATGGCTGTAATTTGGGCCATCGAACATTAACAAAAACCCATGAAGGGGAAGGGCCGTAGAGTGTCCGGTAGCTTTTTTGTTTTTAGCTTAATAGAGTTTTAAACAATGCTTACAATGCAGTTTTGTACAAAATGCATCATCATCATCACCATGCAACATTGCTGCTATGCTATGTTGGATACATGGCCAGCATCAAACAAGAAGGAGGAGGAGGAGGTAATGCTGACTACCACTTGCAAGTGCCCTCCATAAGTTGGAAGTATATTCCATTATTATAACAGCCCATGGTCAATTCTGCACATGTGTCTAGACTGGGACACAGCTCCAGCATTGTATTGCCAGTGGCTGAAGTTCCTTAAAGAGTAGTGAGTCGGTGCATGGCATATTGACACCAAGGTTTTCCTTACTTTTCTGCCCATACAGCTAGATGATATGCTTGCCTTTGTATCGTATGGTGGTGTTGTTACAACGGCAAGTTTTCATTCTTTGGTATCTCTCTTTGTTGTTAAATTTATGGACTTGTCAGAAGTGCATGGTTGGTGTTTTGTTTGTTTTTTGTTTTTGGTTTTGTTCTCAGGGAATTCAGTGTAAAAGAGGAAGTATTCATGGAATTAAAAAGAATTTCTGCTTAATGACTTTATTATAGTAAAGGAAGACGAAGCAAAACAAAAAATCCCATCAAAAGGACACTGGGGAAATGATGGACGGACAACGATGGCGAATGGAGCTTATTCCTCTTCCTCCTATTAGTCTCCATTAGCCTTCATTTTCTTGACTTTTCATTCCAAGTAATTTTTCACAGCAATAAAAATTTCACTTTTCTTTTTATTTCAGGTTGCGTTGGTAAAGTTTGCAGTAAATGGTAGATTAACTCTTTCTACTGCTATGTGGTGAGTCGAATTTTAAATGTATTTAACAAAATATTTTTAATTATTTGAATAAGGACGTGCTGATTGCTTATGGCAATTAAAAAAAAACTTATGAGGAATACATACAGGCTTCTCTATAGAAATTTTCTTTACAAAAACGACAACGTTGATACCTTTTAAAAGGTTAAAGCTCATCGTTGACGTACTTTTCTAAAAGAAAAGATCATTACGGGTGAATTTTCGATAGGAAATCACCATGATTGATGAGCTTTTACTCGAAAAACCATGATTTATGATTCTTCTAGATGAAACAGCCATGATGGACGATTTTTCTGCATGAAAAAGTCATCGTGGGCGACTTTTCAAAACGAAAAGCCAATGATTGGTGATCTTGTCATACGAAAAGGTCAGCGGTCATAACTTTTCTATACAAAAACATTATCGTTGATGACTCTCAAAAGAAAAGATCATCGCTGATGATTTTTCTATAAGAAAAGGTCCTCGCTGATGATTTTTCTATAAGAAAATGTCATCGTTGATGACTTTTCTATACGAAAAGGTCATCGTTGATGACCTTTCTTATTCAAATTTTTTATACGAAAAGGTCCTCGCTGATGATTTTTCTATAAGAAAAGGTCATCGTTGATGACTTTTCTATACGAAAAGGTCATCGTTGATGACTTTTCTATACGAAAAGGTCATCGTTGATGACTTTTCTATACGAAAAGGTCATCGTTGATGACTTTTCTATACGAAAAGGTCATCGTTGATGACTTTTCTATACGAAAAGGTCATCGTTGATGACTTTTCTATACGAAAAGGTCATCGTTGATGACTTTTCTATACGAAAAGGTCATCGTTGATGACTTTTCTATACGAAAAGGTCATCGTTGATGACTTTTCTATACGAAAAGGTCATCGTTGATGACTTTTCTATACGAAAAGGTCATCGTTGATGACTTTTCTATACGAAAAGGTCATCGTTGATGACTTTTCTATACGAAAAGGTCATCGTTGATGACTTTTCTATACGAAAAGGTCATCGTTGATGACTTTTCTATACGAAAAGGTCATCGTTGATGACTTTTCTATACGAAAAGGTCATCGTTGATGACTTTTCTATACGAAAAGGTCATCGTTGATGACTTTTCTATACGAAAAGGTCATCGTTGATGACTTTTCTATACGAAAAGGTCATCGTTGATGACTTTTCTATACGAAAAGGTCATCGTTGATGACTTTTCTATACGAAAAGGTCATCGTTGATGACTTTTCTATACGAAAAGGTCATCGTTGATGACTTTTCTATACGAAAAGGTCATCGTTGATGACTTTTCTATACGAAAAGGTCATCGTTGATGACTTTTCTATACGAAAAGGTCATCGTTGATGACTTTTCTATACGAAAAGGTCATCGTTGATGACTTTTCTATACGAAAAGGTCATCGTTGATGACTTTTCTATACGAAAAGGTCATCGTTGATGACTTTTCTATACGAAAAGGTCATCGTTGATGACTTTTCTATACGAAAAGGTCATCGTTGATGACTTTTCTATACGAAAAGGTTATCGTTGATAACGTTCCTATGGGAAAAGGTCATCGGTGATGACTTTTCTATACGAAACGAGTCATCGTTGATGACTTTTCTATACCAAAATAACATAGTTGATGACTTTTCTCTACGAATAGTCATTGTTGATGATATTTCTCTACGAAATGCTCATCGATGATGATTTTTCTTTACTAAAAGATTATCATTGATGACTTTTCTCTAATATAAGGTCGTTCTTGATGACTTTTCTATACGAAAAAGTCTTCGTTGACGATTTTTCTAGACGTAAAAGTCATCGTTGATAAATTTTCTATACGAAAAGGTTATTGCTGATGACTTTTCTGTACGAAAAGGTCATCGTTGACGACTTTTCTATACGAAAAGGTCATCGTTGATGACGTTTTTATTTGAAAAGATCATCATTGATGACTTTTCTATACTAAAAGGTCTTAGTTGATTATATTTCTCCACGAAAAGGTTATTGATGATGACCTTTCTATACGAGATGCTTTTCGATGTTGACTTTTCTCTACAAAAAGATCATCATTGATGACTTGCCTCTAATATTAGGTCTTCGTTGATGACTTTTCTATACGAAAAGGTCTTCGTTGATGACTTTTCTATACGAAAAGGTCATCGTCGATGACTTTTCTAATCGAATAAGTAATCTTAGATGATGTTTTTGTATGCAAACGTTATCGTTGATGACTTTTCTACACGAAAAGGACATCGTTGATGACTTTTCTATGCGAAAAGGTCGTCGTAGATGATTTTTGAATAGGAAAAGATCAACGTTGATGACTTTTCTGTACGAAAAGGTTATCGATGATGACCTTTTTATACGTGATCTCATAGATGTTGACCTTTCTCCACAAAAAAAACAACATTGATGACTTCTCTGTAGTACTATGTCGTCGTTGATGACTTTTCTTTACGAAAAGGTCATCGTTGATGACTTTTCTATACGAAAAGGTCGTCGTTGATGACTTTTTTATACGAAAAAGCCTTCGTTGATGACTTTTCTATACGAAATGGCCATTGTTCATCTTTAAAGACCTTTCTATACGAAAAAGTCATTGTTGATGGTTTTTCTATACAAAAAGTCATCGCTGATGACTTTATTGTACGTAGAGGTTATCGTTGACCAATTTTCTATACCAAATACTATTTTCTATGTCAAAGAGACACCATAGATGACATTGTGAAACAAAAGGCAATATTTAATTACCCTTTTTGGAGAATATGGCGTGCTTGATGGTATTTCTACACGAAGAGCTAAGTTTTGATGACTTTTCGATACGAGAACACTATGATTGATGACTTGTTGATATCTTTTGCTGTTTGTTGATGACTTTTCAATACCAATAGGTCTTTGTTGATGGCTTTTCTTCACGACAAGATCTTCTTTAATATTTTTTCTATTCAAAAAAGTCATTATGAAAGATTTTTTTAAAAAGAAAAATCATTAACTATTTAAACGTGATAAGTTCGGCCGGGCCGAATTGCACCTTTTAGAGGCTCAAGGAGTCAAAACGACCGATCGGTTTATATGGGGGCTATATCAGGCTGCAAACCTATTTGAACGATACTTGGCACTGCTGTTCGAAGTTATTACAAAACTACATAGCAAAACTTCAGCTAAATAGGGTGGCAATTACGCCTTCTAGAGGTTCAAGAAGTCAATCTGAAAATATCACGTCATGAACCGATTTGAACCATACTGAGCACAGTTTTTGGAATTTGAAACAAAATACTTCATGCGAAATTTCAGTCAAATAGTATAGGAATTGCGCCATCTAGAGGTTCAAGAAGATGCCAGACCAGGTAGAGGGAGGCTATATCAGGTTATAAACCGATTTCAACCATACGTGGAAATCAAAACAAAATACTCTGTGCAAGATTTCAGTCAAATTGGATAAGAATTGAGCTCTCTAGAGGCTCAAGGAATAAAGATCCAAGATCGGTTTATGTGGCAGCTATATCAGTTTATAAACCACCATATAGACTGATCCGCCGATTTAGGGTCTTAGGTCTATAAAAGTCACATTTATTATCCAATTTTGCTGAAATTTGGGACAGAGAGTTGTGTTAGACCAATCAACATCCTCTTCAATTTGGCTCTGATCGGTCCAGATGTGGATATAGCTCCCATATAGACCGATCTCTCGATTTAAGCTTTTGGGCCCATAAAAGGCGCATTTATTGTCCGGTTTTGCGAAAATTGAGGACAATGAGTTGTGTTAGGCCGGTTGATATCCTTTTTCAATTTGGCCTAGATCGGTCCAGATTTGGATATACCTGCCATATAGAACGATCTCTCGATTTAAGGTCTTGAGCCCATAAAAGGAGCATTTATTGTCCGATTTTGCCGAAATTTGGGACATTGTGTTGTGTTAGGCTCCTTGACATTTTTCTGCAGTTTGGTTCAGATCGGTTCAGATTTGGATATAGCTGCCATATAGACCGATCTCTCGATTTAAGGTCTTGAGCCCATAAAAGGCGTATTTATTGTTCGATGTCGCCGAAACTTGGGACAGTGTGTTGTGTTAGGCCCATCGACATTTTTCTGCAATTTGATCCAGATTGGTTCAGATTTGGATATAGCTGCCATATAGACCGATGTCTTGATTTAAGGTCTTGAGCCCATAAAAGGCGCATTTATTGTTCGATTTCGCCGAAATTTGAGAAAGTGAGTTGTGTTTGGGCCTTCGATAATTTTCTGCAGTTTGATCCAGATCGGCCCAGATTTGGCTATATAGCTTCCTTATAGACCGATCTCTCGATATAAGGTTTTAGGCCTATAAAGGTCGCATTTATTGTCCTATGTCGCCGAAATTTGGGACAGTGACTTATTTTAGGCTTTTCGAAATTCGTGTTTTATATGGTTCAGATCGGTCTAAATTTGGATATAGCTACCAAAACGATCAATATTTTGTTGTACAAAATTGAACAATGACTTGTGATTATTAGACCACTCAATGTCCGTGCCGAATTTGAACCAAATCGGACCATTTTTCGTTATAGCTGCTATTGGGGCATACATTATGTATTAAGACGAAAGGTGTTTACACATATACCCGAGGTGTTGGGTATCCAAAATTCGGCCCGGCCGAACTTAACGCTTTTTTACTTGTTCTATATGAATTAGTCATCGTTGATTATTGTTTCGTATAGAAACGAACTATTGTTCGATTTTTTTTTTGTTAACTAGACTTCTTTTTTATATTCGAAAATGTTTTTCGCATACTAAAAGCATTACATCCAAGCATACATCAAAATGTTATTTTCAGTTATGCTTGGTCATCAGCATCATTATCAGCAGCTTCCACGATAGGTGATAGTGGGCGCCACTGGCATCAAAACTTATTGGGGCCTTTGCACAGAGCCGCAGACAGACACTCCCAATAAATAATAGCTACTGCAAATGCTGCTAAGTCATCAATTGTGGTTTCGCTTTTGTTTCATATTCGCTGTTTGCTTTATTCCCTGCCACTTGGTGGTAAATTCGAAAACAATAACGAAACAATAAAATAATTAAAAATAAATTAACACGAATAGAAAATGTATTTAAGCGCCACATAGAACACCTCTATGTCAGACTGTCTGCCATCCTCCTAGCCAACCTCATACCACTCCATCAATAAAATTCGTGTTAATGGAGAAATTACAGGAAATTGCTTTGTTTTGTGCTTAGCAGCAGTAAACAGTCGGACAAAAGGTACCCCAATATGGAATGTTATTTTGTTCATTTTGGTAAGTGGTTAGGGTTGTTGTTTTGTGCCTTGGAGTAATGAAATTCAGGTGTAACTTCAGCAAAGAAGTTTATGAAAAATTTTGTAATTGATTATGGAAGACAGAGGAGTGTGAAAAGAAGCTATGGTGCATAAAAGGGTGGAGAGGGCAATTTGTTGCAATGATATTTATTATCAAAAGTATATACGACGAAAATTCGTTTAAAAGTACGTGCCCTATAAACTGTTTTTTTTATAACCTTTAGGAAACCCAACATTTTGACGACTATTTGATATTAAAACAAAATTTTATTAAAAAAAAAATTTTATATATTGACCAAAATTTCTAGTAAAAAAAAATATTTTCATGATCGTACCACGATTTGAACCAAGATTTGAAGCCAGACGTACATAAGCGTAGCTGCTTACAACCATAGGCCTCTAAACGAATTAATTAGACAAAACATGCCTTTATTGTATGATGAAGTTTATGAAAATGGAAATTAAAAAGTTTCAGCTACACTTTTCCTATTCGATATGAAATAAAAATTAAAAAAAAGGAAAATGGCGTACTTACTTCCATTAACCTCATTTCAATGTTAAAAGATAATTTCATATGGTTATGAGATTAATAATTATATTATGATTATTTTGTTTGTCCGAACCATGGCTCATTAGGATTGTTTTTAGCACAATTTTTATTTATTTTTTTTTTTTTTTGATAATTTTCCAATGGCAGTTTTTCTTTTCAAGCAACGATGTTGGCCAAATTAGTGATTTGTCTTATAGCTTTCAGCTGTCCTAGTCCAACATTGGTAAGTGTACAATCCCTTAGCCATCCATAATTAATTTGGACTCTTGATTTTTCCCACTTTTCAGGCAGCCAAAAAACGTTTTACTGTTGAATTAAAAGGTTTGACGTGTGCTGCTTTAACACCTCCGGTTAAACGTTTCGAGTGTAATTTTCGTAAGCTGAATATTGGCAATTATGCCATCGATATGAGTCTTCGTCTGGGGCGTGTATTGAATACAAATGCTTGGGCCCATACCTTGATACAAGTGAAGATGGGTGGTAAAATTGTAACATTTGTAAATCTCAAGCAGAAGGTGTGCGATGTCTTGAATCAGTCTAGAAATTTGCCCATAATCAAGCAGATGATAAATGAGGTGTTAAGCACAAGCAATTTGCCACGATCTTGTCCCATCAAGGGGGTAAGAGGAAAGGTTAATAAAAAAACAGATTGCAATTTTTTGAACAATTTTCTTACTAGAATATCGCCTATAATGTAACCGACTTAAGCGTTACCGATGTCTATTTTCCCACATATACACCACTGCTTAATTTTAATTTATCTGTTTTTTTGTATGAATATCAAAAAGCTGTTGCCAGTTATTTGTTGCAGGGAGCAACTGTTGCCGGATTGTAATTGAGGATTAAGGGGAATAAGTAAATAAAAAAATAATTACGTAAATAAAAAATATATGAGAGTAAAAAAACAAGTAAAAAGGTGTCGGAACTTTGAATACCCACCACCTCGGATATATATGTAAACCATCTTTCGTCATAATCCGGTGAAAAAGGCATCATTTATGAGGCCATAGCAGCTTTATCGAAATATGGTCCGATTTGGACCAAATTCGATACGGATATTGAAAGGCCTTATGAGACCGAGAGATCGGTCTATATGACAGCTATATCCAAATCTGGACCGATCTGAACCAAATTAAAGAAGAATGTTGAAGGGCCCAACACAACTCACTGTTACAAATTTCGGCGAAATCGGACTATAATTGCGCTTTATATGGGTCCAAAACCTTAAATGGAGAGATCGTTCTATATTGCAGCTGTATCCAAATTTGACCCGATCTGGGCCAAATTAAAGAAGTATATTGACTGGTCCAACACAACTCACTGTACCAAATGTCGGCCACATCGGACAATAAATGCGCCTTTTATGGGCCCAAAACCTTAAATCGAGAGATCGGTCTATATGGCAGCTATATCCAAATTTAGACCTATCTATGCCATATTCCAGAAAGATGTCGAAGGGCCTAACATAACTCACTGTCCCAAATTTCGGCGAAATCGGACAATAAATGCGCCTTGTATGGCTCAAAGACCTTAATCAAGAGATCGGTCTATATGGTAGCTATATCCAAAACTGGACCGATCTGGGTCAAATAGAAGAGGGATGTCGATTGACCTAACACAACTCACTGTCCCAAATTTTGGCGTCATGGGACATTAAATGCGCCTTTTAAGGGCCCAAAACCTTAAATTGAGAGATCGGTCTCTATGGGATCAAACATTTTTTCTGATGGTCTCGCCAGGATTCGGACCCTCGTCATAAGAGGATAGGCTAACCTCTGCGCTACGGTGGCCTCCGATCTAGGCCAAATTGAAGAAGGATGTCGAAGGGCCTAACACAACTCACTGTCCCAAATTTCGGCGAAATCGGACAATAAATGCGCCTTGTATGGCTCAAAGACCTTAATCAAGAGATCGGTCTATATGGTAGCTATATCCAAAACTAGACCGATCTGGGTCAAATAGAAGAGGGATGTCGACTGACCTAACACAACTCACTGTTCCAAATTTCAGCAAAATCGGATAATAAATGTGGTTTTTACGGGCCTAAGACCCTGAGTCGGCGGATCGGTCTATATGGGGGCTATATCAAGATACAGTCCGATATACCCCATCTTTGAACTTAACCTGCTTATGAACAAAAAAGCAATCTGTGCAAAGTTTCAGCTCAATGTCTCTCTTTTTAAAGGCTGCAGCGTGATTTCAACGGACAGACGGACGGACATGGCTAGATCGTAGCTGCCATGTAAAGATAGTAGCCCAAGTTGAATTACTTAGCTGTAGTTTCTGTAGGTTGAACACAGAGGCTTTCCGATGAGTTATACAACATTCCCTGCAAAATGTCATGCAAATCTGTTGCGAATTATAGTAACTAGGCCTTTATAAGTGTAAATCGAGCGAAATATATACATGGGAGCTATAACTATATCTGAACCGAATTTTACCATAACTCATAGCGTTTGTCTTTGAGCTAAAAAAGTGATATATGCAAATATTCGTGATGATTGGATAAAAAAATCCAATCTCCATCTTAGTTACAAAAAAACGACAGACAGACTATCAACACACAAAGGATATGCGGACAGACGGACATGAATAAGCCAAAACAGACTTTCGGTACAGAAAGGATACGTGGACAGACAGATATGGCTAAGCCGAATCATCAGAAAATTCTGGGTTGAACTACCCATTTTATCACAGCCACAGTAGTGGCGCGGGGTACAGTTTGTGGTTTTGTAATAGTGGATATCAGATTCTAATTCTATTCCCAAAAACCAAATTTGAGCTACATGCTGCTATAGTCGGTATATATGAGTGATTCCCCAAAACACTTGGCCACAAAACAGAAATGAGCCTTTTTTTTAACCATAATTCACAAATATTTTTAGTTTGAGGGGTATGTAGGGTGCCACGCGCTTAGCCCCCAAAAATTTCAGAGAGCTCTACTGTTAAATTCCTTTTATTTGAATCGCAATTTTAGGGGGAGTTTATGAGGTGAGACTACTCCCAAACACTTAGGCTTAGAATTGGATACCAAATTCGTTCTCTAATATCAAATACCATCAAATACCTATTATTTGAGCCCCTTATTGCCATAGCAGGCAAACATGGCCGGTTTGAAGGGAATTTAAAATAATATCCGCATCGTACTAAAGCACGATTTTGTTTAAGCCCCATACCTCAAGGAATACATTTTTATAGCAGATTTGTACTCTACCTTTAAAACCCTTTCATTTGATATCCATATTGCCCAAAGCGATAAAAGTGTCCTGTTGGGTGGTGTTTTTGGGGGTAGGGGACCGCCCCGGTACTTAGGGTGAAATTTGTATGCCCAGTTCGTACTCTACTCTTAAATACCTTTCCTTTGACACCCATATTGCCCCAATCGGTAAACATGTCCGTTTGGCTGGGTTTTGGGATGGGGCGTCCCCCCAAGGTAGTTGATGCCAAGATTTTATACCAATGTCGTACTTATAGAACACCATAAGGTAGCATGCAAAATTTCGCTTAAATAGGTGCACCAATCTTCGACATCCGGTGTTTTTTGAAAATTGGGGTAAGGGGATGGGTCCGGCCCCCCTTCGGATATTAACATTTTGTAGTAGCCTACCTCATCGGGGTTCAGCCGTTTTGAGTCTATACGGAACAGACAAACAGACTAACAAACAAATAAATAAAACAAACAAAGTTCAAAAATTTAATTTTTTTATAATATTAAGATTAAGATATATTGATACGAAAATTATTTTCTCCTGTTTCTTGGGGGCTTATCTAAAAAATATGGCCTTGTGAAGCCTAAATTCCGAAAAGTTCCCAAAAAACTGTCTTCTATCTTCCTTATGTTATCTCAAAATTTCCCTGTAAAATTTTTATAACACGATTGTCATAAGTGGTCTCTATGAGTCTGTAGAATACATATTCGCTCTTTTTTTCCTTATCTTTAGGACAGAGGCACAGAATTTAGCTGGCCTCTGTTTAACCATAGAGAATCTGGGACAAGGGACATTGCTTCAATCCCAAATGGTGTGTTTTTTTATCTACATTTTTATTTTTGGGAATTTAAGTATTTGTGTAATTTTTTTATTGTGCTTTTTTTGCCTTCGCTACATTTACACACGCATTCGAAATGCTGTACGAAAAAATCTCAAAAAAAAAAAACAACAAAATATCACAAACATACCAAACCTCTGTAAGTAGAAAGATAAGGTTGTTATTATTTTGTTGTTGTGCTCTTCTGCCACAACTCCAAGAAACAACCACAGGCTAAGCCCATGATAATGTTGCTCATGCATAAGTTTTGGGTGGCAGTGGGTAAGAATCTCTATGGCCACAAAGTTTTTAGCGGTTGAATTGGCCAGAAATGACTACAAAACAATTTCGAGAGTCCTCCAGAGTATTTCGGTGGGGCCTTGTGGCAGCATTACAACACATTTGGCCAAGAAATGAGTACCAAGTGAAGTGCTCATGCATGGAATTGCTTAGTTTTTTTTGTTGTTGTTTGTTTTTGGTGCAGGGGGAAAGTATAATCCAAAGCTTCCTCTGTTTAGATATTTAAGTGTAGTGTAGGTTATGAAAAAAATGCTGACTATTTCGCTGGCATATGGGCATGGAGGTAGGGCGTTTTTCAGTTGCTTTAATGTCCTTTGGGAATTCATTGTTTAGAATTTTATAGGATTAAAAAATAAAAACAAAACAAAACATTATGCGCTTGTTTTTGAAAAACATACATTATTTTGGACATTATTTTTGAACGCCTATTTTAAAGTCCCCCTAGTAAAGAGGAACATAATTTGAATAGGAAATACAAAAAAGAATAACAAAATCTGAAAAATATTTTAGATATTTGCAGAAAGAGAACAAATTTTGCAACATGAAAGTGAAGAAAATTTTTGAATTTCTGATTATACCAAGAAAAATTGAACCATACTACGTCTTTATTACAAAAAATTTCTAAATTTTGGATAAAACTTCTCTACTAATATTTAAAATATGGCTAATAAATAAAAAAAAATAAAATTTTGTTAACATTTTCTATAGAAGCAAAATTTCCCCAAATTCTTATATAAGTTTCGTACTCTACTCTCAAATACCTCTCGTTTGAGTACCATATTGTCCCGTTCGGTGTAAATGTTCAATTGG
Source organism: Stomoxys calcitrans (assembly GCF_963082655.1). NCBI lineage: Eukaryota > Metazoa > Arthropoda > Insecta > Diptera > Muscidae > Stomoxys > Stomoxys calcitrans. The sequence continues at coordinate 6,303,901 of NC_081556.1, forward strand.
GCCATAATTTTGAATTGGGGGGTTATTCGGTCCGCCTGGAAATATATCTCAAATTTTTCTATAAGCTTCTCACTCGAGTAAATTTCGTTTGAATTCATTATTGTCCAGATCGGCCTACATTCCCGTTTTTGGGGTGAGGCGAACCCTCCCCCCCTCCTGAGACCCCCTTGACCACAAATGTGTATATGAGAATGGTATTTTACTTGCAATTACCTTTCATTTGATACCCATATTGCCGCACTCAGTAAATATGTCATATTTAAGCGGTTTTTAGGTAGGAGTCAGCTCCCCGACACTTGGGGTCAAATTGTCATATCAAATTCGAACTCTACTCTTAAAAACCTTTCATTTGATACCCATATTGTCTCAATCGGTAAACAGGTCCGTTTGGGTGAGTTTTGGGGTGGGGCGTTCCCCCAGATTATTTGACCCCAAAGTTATATACCAATTTCGTGTTTTTGGGTTACCATAAACCATATTTCGCTTAAATTGGTTCATCCATCTCCGTGACCTGGCGTCTTTGAAAATTGTGATTAGGGGGAGGGTCCACTCCCCCTTTCGGACAACAAAAAATGCGGTACCTTATACCCATTGGGGGGTCAAACTCTATCATCTGTGAATATTCCATGAAAATCGATTCAGCCCTTTTTGAATACATAGGTAATATACAAAAAAAAAACAATTTTTAATGCCATATTCACACTCTACTCCTGAATACCTTTCATTGGAGTCTTATATTGTCCCGATCGGTCCACTTTTTATTTTGGACGGTATTTGAAGGGCGACTACCTAGATATTTGGATCTAATTTTTGACACAATATTCGTATTCTGCTCCCGAAAACCACTCATTTAAGTCCCATATTGTCCCGATAGGTCCACTTTGATTTTTGGCGTTACTTCTGGGGTGGTTTTGAGCTTGGGACGGCTCTTTAGGAACTTGGACCCAATTTTAAATATCCTATTCATGTTCTACTCTCAAATACTTTTCATCTGAAACCCATATTGCACCGACCGGTCCACTTTTATTTTAGGCGGTACTTTTGAGGCGGTTTTGGACTTGGGCACCCTAGAAACTTGGAAAAAATTTTAAATACCATGTTCATACTCTACTTCCAAATACCTTTCATTTGAAACCCATATTGTCCCGATCGGTCCACTTTTGATTTTGGGCGCTACTTTTTTGGACGGTTTTGAACCTGGGCCGGCCTCCTTGATACTTGATCGAAATTTTTAATACCATATTCGCATTTAACTGTCAAATACCTTTCATTCGAGTCCCATATTGTCCCAATCGGTAAACATGTCTTTTTGGGTGGGGTTTTGAGATGGGTTATTTGATCCCAAAATTTTATACCAATTTCCAGTTTTTTGAGGTACCATAAGGTGGAATACAACATTTTGCTTAAATCGGTGCATCCATCGGTGCACGCTTTTGAAAATGGGGGTTACAGGAGGTTCTATAGACTCGAAAACGGCTGAATTGAATTTTTATGAAATGCTAAAGTTGAGTTCCCTGATGGATATAGGGTACCCCATTTTTAATATCCCAAAGGGGTAACGGATTATCCCCTTACCCTATCGCAGGATCTAGGAGATGGCTGCAACCATTTAACCTAAATGTGGTTTGCACGTCTTAATGGTAACCCTATAACACAAAATTGGTATAAAGCATTAGGATCAAGTAATCTAGGGGAACGACGCACCCCAAATCCCACCCAAACGAATATGTCTATTGATTGGGTCAATTTTGGTATGAAATGAAAGGTATTTAAGAGAAGAGTACGATCTTGCTAGAAAAATTAAGGTCGGGGTCGCCCAAACGCCTAAAAACCACAACGAAAGGGACAATATGGGACTTTTTGACCGTTGAGTGGAGCGGATTGTTTTTCATTTCGCTTCTCCAAAAATATTGGGTTGCCCAAAAAGTAATTGCGGATTTTTTAAAAAAAAGTAAATGCATTTTTAATAAAACTTTGAATGAACTTTAATCAAATATACTTTTTTTACACTTTTTTTCTAAAGCAAGCTAAAAGTAACAGCTGATAACTGACAGAAGAAAGAATACAATTACAGAGTCACAAGTTGTGAAAAAATTTGTCAACGCCGACTATATGAAAAATCCGCAATTACTTTTTGGGCAACCCAATATCTTTATTTCGCAATAAGGCTACCTATTGCGCACAAAATTTTTAAAGCCTTTCAAGGATAGCTAAAATTCACCTGTCCTGGGTGCCGGGCACAGACGTATTCCAGGGAATGGTAGTGCAGTCGAGCATTCCAGGGGAACCTGAATCTGTGGGTATGCCTCTGACGACATATAAACTAGGTCTTCAGGATCAGGCCCGAAGGGCAACGAATGATAGATGGTCACAAAGTAGGGGTTGTGAACACTGCAACATTATGTAGCCTAATCTTGTTTTGAAGGGACCTACTGCTCTGCTGTCACTTGCTAGAGCAGAGGTCTCAGTCATTGTTACCTTCATGACAGGTCACTGTCTGTCCGGAAATCATGTTGACAAACTGAAGGTTGCAAGTGAAGACTTCTGCACAAGCTGTGAGGAAATCGAGGAAGAAGAGACTATAGAACATCTACTGTGTATGCCTCGCTCTGGCAGTCAAAAGGATTTTCACTTTAGGTTCTCATTTCTTTAAGACCTTATCTGATTTGGCGGATGTGAACATTTGCAAGTTGTTGGGCTTTTTAAAGTGATCTGGATAGTTCAATGGTAGGAACTAGAAGTCAGCTTTTTTCTCCTGTTCCTGTGGTATCACAATGGACGAAAACGTCTAAGTGAGTCTGATGGCAGACCTTACCTCTCCAGGATTCTAATATAGACCTTTCGCGTCATAGGCGGACATGCTTACCTCTGCTCTACGGTGGCCTCCATAACATATTTGACTAAAATTGAATTTTCTATATCCACCTAAACAATCTAATTTAGCCTTACAACAACTCACAAGTTTTAGCTACGTCCCTGATGGCCACTAAAGAAATCAGTGTTTTTGAATCTGAATGTTGTTCTATGACCATGTTTTTCATTGTCCTCTGGATATGTGGCAACATGTCCCATGTTTCTATTCAATGTTATCATCTCTCTCTCTTTCTCTCTCGCTGAAGCTCTGTTCTCATTCCCTTTCCCTGTCATTTGGGGATTCTGTGTTGGCAACATTGGTAGTTGCTATTTACTGCACATTAATTTTAAATGCTATTAAAACAATTTACAAGCTCCCAACACAAAAAACATACAAACAATAACAACAACAACCAAGTAATCCCCATCAAAATTTTATAAAATAAACACAAGAACAAGGCGCGTACTTTTGCACATTGAAAGCCATTATGGGGTAATGTGGAAAAGTAGGGTCATAAATATAAGCTGCAATTGAGTGGTGTAGGTTTCTCCAGTAGACCAAACCAAACAAAAATCCAACAACACACTCAAGGCTTATTCTTTCAAACGGCGGCAATATGGTCATTATCTATGCCAACATTATCTGTTGGAAAAATAAAGAAAAACAAAATAATTGTAGTTGTGGTCAAGTGCTCGAGTATTGTTCAGCATTAAGCAGTCAAATCCTGGCCATTGGATCACGATAAGACCTTAAAGGGCTTACCAACACCAAATGGCCGTTGAATTATTCTATGGTTGCTTGCATTTGAGCATTTCAGCGTCCGACAACAACTATAACAAAAAAAAAAAAAAAATGCGTAATAAAATTAAGCCAGATAATCATCAAGGATGTAAAACACAACAAGAAGAATGCCAAAACTACAATGCATTGGTCCTACATAGTTGTTGTAAGCGATGTTATTTGCATGTCATGTAAACGGGGGGGCTTATATTGTACTTTAATCAGCCTAACTAAGCTAAAAAGCCAAAGAAACTAACAAAATAATAAAAAAAAAATAAAAACAAAATAATAATTTTTTTTTTTATTTTTGTAATGCATTTAGGTTGTAAAATTAATAAAAATCAACTTTTCATAGCATTCTGTTTAAATAGTTTTTATCCTTTTTTTTATTATTTAGCTTCCATGGTATTTAATTGAAGTTTATGCATCACTGCACTTACACCATGTTTTGTTGATTTGTTTGCCAATATCGCATCACGATTATGCGATAAAATCACAACAAACTTGTATTTACGGAATTTAAATGCATCATTCACTAGCACAGTGGTGTGAAGTTAAAAAAAAAAATTAAAAGAAAATACATTTATAGAAAATCTAAAATTTTGATAGAGAATCTAAATATAAAATGTATGCCATTTGGCCAAATTTTATTTGCTTGGGAAATTTTGGTGGCATTTTATAGTTGACCTTTATATATTGGTTTGCCCAAAAAGTAATTGCGAATTTTTTAAAAGAAAGTAAATGCATTTTTAATAAAACTTAGAATGAACTTTAATCAAATATACTTTTTTACACTTTTTTTCTAAAGCAAGCTAAAAGTAACAGAAGAAAGAATGCAATTATAGAGTCACAAGTTGTGAAAAAATTTGTCAACGCCGACTATATGAAAAATCCGCAATTACTTTTTGGGCAACCCAATAGTTATGAAACTGGTGTATGTTAGGATGTTAGATGTACTCCATTCTTAAAGGACTTTATTAGAACCCGATACTCTCATGGGGATTTTGGGAGCGTGAAGGGACCCAGGGCGGTGGTTGGTGGGCATGGGTATGGTGGACCTCTAGAAACGTAGTCCCGAATGTGGGTATCAATTTCGTGCTCTGCTTCTAAACAACTCTCATTTGAGACCCAAATTGCCATGGCCGGTAAACATGTCTGTCTGATTTAGGGGTGTTTGGGGGATGCCCTACTCTCAAATACCATTTATTTTAACCCCACATTGCCATTGGTTTTAGGAGGTGTTTATGGGATGAGGCGTCCCCCAAACACTTGGCCCCAAACTTGGTAATCAAATTCGTTTTCTAATCTTAAATACCTTCTATTTGAACCCCATATTGTAAGCGTGTCGGTAAGCGTGCCCTTTTTAGAGGTTGTTTTGGGGTAGGGGCTGGTCCCCAAATACTTGGTCCAACATTTGGATATTAGATTCGTATTCTACTCCCAAATACCTTTTATCTGAGCCTCAAATTGCCGTGGACAGTAAATAATAATAATCCTGTTTAGGGGGTGTTTTGCAGAACGGGTGGACCCACAGAAACTTGGTCTCTTGGTCAATTTCGTGCCCAAGTCCTCAATACCTTTCATTTGAGCTCCAAATTGCCATAGTCGGTACATTTGTCCGATTAAGGGGTGTTTTGGGGAATGGCACTTAGCCCTAAAAAAATATCAGCATCGTGCTCTATTTTCAAATATCATTGGTATGAACCCCGTATTGCAATTGGTTTAAGGCGGCCAAACATTTGGCCCCAAAATTGTATTGGGATGCCCAAAAAGTAATTGCGGATTTTTCATATAGTCGGCGTTGAAAAATTTTTTCACAGCTTGTGACTCTGTAATTGCATTCTTTCTTCTGTCAGTTATCAGTTGTTACTTTTAGCTTGCTTTAGAAAAAATGTGTAAAAAAAGTATATTTGATTAAAGTTCATTCTAAGTTTTATTAAAAATGCATTTACTTTCTTTTAAAAAATCCGCAATTACTTTTTGGGCAACCCAATATATCAAATTAGTTTTCTAATCACAAATACCATTAATTTGAGTCCATTATTGTAAAAGTTAGCAATAATGACCGGTTTTGGGGGTGGAACCTAAAAACGCTCAACATCGTGCTTCTTTCTCTTTGAGCACAAAATTGTCCAATACGTCCTATTTGGGGATTGTTCTGGGGGTAGCACATCCCCAAAACAGTAGGTCTCCAATGTAGGGTTCTACTCCCAAATATCTATCATTTGATCCCTATATTCCCATAGTCTTCAAACATGTCTGGTTTGGGGGGGAGTTGTTTTGGGTGATGGAGCGGCCACTGAGTGATTTGACCTTGAAATGTGTGTTCGTGTTCTTCTTTAAAATACCTTCAATTTGAGCCCCATATTACAATGATCAGCAAATAAGTCCTGTTTGTGGGCGCTTTGGGTGTAGAATGGGCCCACATACATTCTTTCCAGAATATTGAGAATATTGATATCAGATTCTACTCTCATAGACCTTTCATTTAAACCCCATATTGTTACGGTCGCAAGTTTGTACTCTTTCGGGGAATGTCTTGGGGGAGGAGTGACCCTCCAAATACTTGGTCCCACATACGCATATCATATTCGTATTCAATACTCAAATACCTTTCATTTGAACCCCAATTGCCCTGGTCAGTTTATAAGTGTTATTTGGGATTGGGACCCCCAGAAACTTGACCCCGAATGTGGGTATCAATTTCGTGTTCTACTCCCAAATACCTTTCATTTGAGTCCCATATAGCCATGGTGGGTAAATGTGTTCGATTTGGGGGTATTTTGGGGAGGGGGGGGGATTGGATATCAGATACGTTTTCTAATCTTAAATACCTTTCATTTGAGTCCCATATTGTCATGTTTGGTCTATATACATATATATATATATATATATATTTGGTGGGTTATGGGGGTGGGGCGGCCCCCCAGGGTACCCCATCCGAAATTTGGATACCAAATTTTTGTTTTTAGGTTACTATAAGAGATCACTCAAAATTTCGCTTAAATCGCACCACCCAACTCCGCGATCCAGCGTTTCTGAAAAAATTAGGGAGGGTCCGCCCCCCTTCAGATATCAAAAAATATAGTACCCTATTTTCACCACGGCGTCATTATGCACCATCTGTGAAAATTTCAAGAAAATCAGTTCAGCTGTTTTTGAGTCTATAAGGAACTCATAAACAAACAAACACAAATGGATTTTTATACCCACCACCGTGGGAGAAGGGGTATATTCATTTAGTCATTCCGTTTGCAACACATTGAAATATCAATTTCCGACCCTGCAAAGTATATATATTTCGGATCGTCGTAAAATTCTAAGACGATTTAACGATGTCTGTGTGTCTGTCCGTCTGTTGTAATCACTCTAGAACCTTCAAAAATTGAGATATTGAGCTGAAATTTTGACACAGATAGGTCTTTTTGATACACGCTGGTTAAGTTCTTGAATGGGCCAAATCGGACTATATTTAAATATAGCTGCTATATAGACCGATTTTCTGATAAAGGGTCTAATGCCCATAAAAACTTTATTTTTCATCCGATTTTGCTGAAATTTGAAACAGTGAGTAGTTTAAGGCTACCGGACAACTTACCTAATTATGGTTCAGATCGGACTATATTTAGATATAGCTGCCATATAGAACGATCCCCCGGTAAAGGGTCTGAAGGCCATAAAAGCTTTAATTTTTATCCGATCTCGCTGAAATTTGGAATAGTGCGCTGGTTTAAGCCTTCCAACATCCGACCCATATATGGTACAGATCGGACTATAGTTAGATATAGCTACCATATGGACCGACTTCCCGATAAAGGGTCTGCTGGCCATAAAAGCTTTAATTTTTATCCGATCTCGCTGAAATTTGGAATAGTGCGCTGGTTTAAGCCTTCCAACATCCGACCCATATATGGTACAGATCGGACTATAGTTAGATATAGCTACCATATGGACCGACTTCCCGATAAAGGGTCTGCTGGCCATAAAAGCTTTAATTTTTATCCGATCTCGCTGAAATTTAGAATAGTGCGCAGGTTTAAGCCTTTCAACATCCGACCCAAATATGGTGCAGATCGGACTATATTCCGATATAGCTGTCATATAGACCGATCTGCCGATAAAGGGTCTGAAGCCCATAACAATTTTATTTTTTAACTGATTTCGCTAAAATTTGAAACTAGGAGTTATTTTAAGCCTCCCGACATCTGACCTAAAAATGGTTCAGATCGGACTATATTTAGATACAGCTGTCATATAGACCGATTTGGCGATAGAGGGTCTGAAGCCAATAAAAGCTTTAATTTTTATCCGATCTCGTTGAAATTTAAAACAGTGACTTTTTCTGAGCCTTACGATATCCGACCTTAATATGGTTCAGATCGGTTTATAATTGGATATATCTGCCAAAAAAAAACCAATATTTTGTTCTACAAAATTGAATAGTGACATATATATTAGACCACTCAGTGTCCGTGCCGAATTTGGGTGCTTAGTTATCCAATTTTCAACGGATTGTGGCGAAATGGGATTTACATATATACCCGAGGTGGTGGGTATCCAAAGTTCGGCCACGCTTTTACTTGTTATATATAAGATATTTTAAAGATCTAAGATTTATTCAAAATTTTAAAGAAATCTTAATTTAGACAACTTTAACCACAGTTCAATGCCAGTTCAACATGTCTATAGTCAGTGAAATGTAAAGAATTTCCCATAAAAGGGATTCCCAAATATTTGGCAAGATGTTGAGTTGCATTTATTGAGTTTTGGATGGATACATAGACCACTTGCTGTAGCTAAAATACAATAAAACAAAAATCGATTTTTCCCATTTTTCGTTTGGCCTAACGAAATTTTCTCAAATATTTTAATCGATTGCTTAATTTTATTTGTATCTCCCTTTTTAATCTTGCCATGCAATGTGTGCAAGTATTTCCTATTAGGCTTTATCTCCTTCAGAAAGCTTCCTCTGCTACATCCTTAGCATTGGAGAATCTCTGTTGCTATGCATTTGCTCTGCCAATAACATTCACATTCACAATCACAATCACAACCACACACGCATTCGTGTTCGCATTCATTGTTGGCCTTGTGTTCATATATTTTGGCATTTGGAAATTCTGAAAAATTCACACGTATTGCATACATGTTGTGCAAATTTAACAATGGCTCTATTCGTCGATGCCATCCATGGCACTTCCAGGCATTACCATCTCAACATCATCACCAACGTGGCCATTGGCAACAGCTATAGTGCCCCCCGCCCCGTCACCCCCCATTTTCAAGTGAACCCTTGGAATGACTATAAAAATGTACAGCTGACAAAAATTTCTGCCAAGTGTGCAAACAAAGTTGTTAACATTTAAAAATGGGGAAAAATGGTACATGGAAATTTGGAAAGGCTTTAATATTTTATGAAAGCCTTAGTCGCCGAGTCGGTGCTCTGGTGGTGGGAGGCTAGGCAAATATCTACATGGGTGCTTCGGGGTAGCAACTGAAACGGGCTATTTAAGGCAGATGATAATTGCAGATATTGGATAGCAATTTGAATATGCGATGATGGAAAACGATAAAGAGAACATATTCAAATTTGACAACAGTCGGAAGGACATGGAACAATTTTTATATATATGCCAAGCAAAGGAAAAGGCAAATGTGTTGGATAGGATATTTGAAGATTTTGCGATAAGAAATTAAAATGCTGTCTTTTTTTGTTTTTTTTTTTTAAGAAAAAAAAAAATACTTAAAAAGACATTAAAAATCGTTAAATATCAAAGAACTATTGTCAATGAGAATTAAAAAAAAAATTAAGTAATTTTAAATTTTATTTTTTTTATGTTTTTAAGAAAAAAAAACTTTAAAGGCATGAAATTGTTAAAAATTAATGAAGTTTGTTGCAAGTTTTGTAAATTTTTTTTTATAAAAATTTTAATGTTTTTTTATTATAATATTTTATTTAACTAAAAATTTCATCCTTAACAAAAACGACCAAAATATTAAGTCGTATTTGTATTTGGTCATTAAATTTGTGTTTGTTTGCCTGTATAATTGATATTCTGCATTAAATTATAGTGGCAAAATATTTTGTTGTTTATATTTATTCAGACAAATACCATAGTCGTAGGCGGTATTCTGGTAATCTACCACACTTTTGATGAATGCTGTACAAAATGGTCAAATATTTGTTATTAGAATAATTTCATTAACTACAATAAGGCATAAAATTAGACGCACATTTCCTAATATAGACGAATTATATATTAGGGAGGTAAGAAAATTATGCGTAAGCGAAGCTTTTCGTAGGAAAATTTTTAGTAATAGAGACAACTTGTAGTGTGACAAATAATGAGAAGATTTTCTATTGAATTGTAAAAGCAAAATGTTGAAAAAAGAAGTACAAAGCCGTTAACTTCGGCCGGATCGAACTTTGGACACCCACCCCCTCGGGTATATATGTAAACCATCTTTCGTCATAATCCGGTGTATGTATAATATATGACGCCATAGCAGCTATACCGAAAAATGGTCCGATTTGGACCAAATTCGACACGGACATTGAGTGGTCAAATAAGAACAAGTCATTGTTAAATTTTGTAAAGCAAAATATTGGTCTATTTGGCAGCCATATCAAAATATAGACCGATCTGAACCATATACGACACGGATGTGTCAAATTTCACCGAAATCATACAAAAACGTGCCTATTATGGGGTCAAAACCTTAAATCGAGAGATTGGTCTATATGGCAGCTATATCCAAATCTGGACCGATATGGGCCCAACTGCAAAAAGTTGTTGAAGAGCCCAACACAACACACTGTCCCAAATTTCGGCGTAATCGGACAATAAATGTGCCTTTTATGGGCCCCAAAACCTTAAATAAAGAGATCGGTCTATATGGCAGCTATATCCGAATCTGGACCGATCTGAGCCAAATTAAAAAAAGGATATCCAGTGGTCTAAGTCAACTCACTGTCTCGAATTTTGGCGACATTGTACAATAAATGCGCCTTTTATGGGCCCAAGACCTTAAATCGAGAGATCGGTCCATATGGCAGCTATATCCAACTCTGAACCGATCTGTGTTATATTGCAGGAAGATGTCGAGGGGCTTTACATGACTCACATCGGACAATAAATGCGTCTTTTATGGGCCTAAAACCTTAAATCGAGAGATCGGTCTATATGGCAGCTTTATCCAAATCTGTACCAATCTGAGCCAAATTGAAAAAATATGTCGAAGGGCCTAACACAACTCACTGTCCCAAATTATGGCTAAATTAGACAATAAATGCACCTTTTATGGGCCCAAGACCATAAATCGAGAGATCGGTCCATATGGCAGTTATATCCAAATCTGGACCGATCGGGCCCGAATTGAAAAGGGATATTCAGCGGCCTAACTCAACTCACCATTCCAAATTATGGCTAAATCGGACAATAAATGTGCCTTTTATGGGCCCAAAACCCCAAATCGAGAGATCGGTCTATATGGAAGCTATATCCAAATCTTCACCGATCTGAGCCAAATTGAAGTTGGATGTTGAAGGGCCTAACACAACTCACCGTCCCAAATTATGGCTAAATCGGTCAATAGATGTGCCTTTTATGGGCCAAAAACTCTAAATCGAGAGATCGGTCTATATGGCAGCTATATCCGAATCTGGACCGATCCTTGAAGAAGGATGTCGACTGGCCTAACACAACTCACTGTCCCAAATTTCAGCAAAATCGGTTAATAAATGTGGCTTTTATGGGCCTAAAAACCTAAATTGGCGGATCGGTCTATATGGGGGCTATATCAAGATATATTCCGCTATAGCCCTTCTTCGAACTTAATCTGCTTATGTGCAGTTTCGCTCAATGTGCAAAGTTTCAGCTCAATATCTTTATTTTTAAAGACTGTAGCGTGATTTCAACAGGCAGGCGGACAGACGGACAGACATGGCGAGATCGTCTTAGATTTTTACGCTGATCAAGAATATATATCCTTTATAGGGTCGGAAATGGATATTTCGATGTGTTGTAAACGGAATGAAAAAATGAATTCACCCCCATCCTTTGGTGGAGGGTATAAAAAATGAAAATGAAATTTTCATTTAATATTTCTATACATAACAGTCATATTTTTCCAAGTTGTATTGGGTTGCCCAAAAAGTAATTGCGGATTTTTCATATAGTCGGCGTTGACAAATTTTTTCACAGCTAGTGACTCTGTAATTGCATTCTTTCTTCTGTTAGTTATCAGCTGTTACTTTTAGCTTGGTTTAGAAAAAAAGTGTAAAAAAGTATATTTGATTAAAGTTCATTCTAAGTTTTATTAAAAATGCATTTACTTTCTTTTAAAAAATCCGCAATTACTTTTTGGCCAAATACATGCCAAATTTCAGACCTGTAGCTCCATCTATAAGGAATGTACCAAATGGTACCAATTTTGGTACCAAAATGTATGAATAGATCATTTAGTCACCCATCGTTTTTTTCCTTTGTACCTGCCTGCCAAATCTCAGGCCTCTAGCTCCATCTGTAAAGAAAGTACCAAATGGTACAAATTGCTGTACTAAAAGTACCTTTTCTTCCGTTGCCAGCACTATTTTCCATTTTTTTCTTTCACCCTCATACTTTTGTACCAGATTCTTTTATGTCAAATTTCAAAATTCTATATCTATCCATCCGCCCTGTACAAAGTTTATCCATTTCGTACTTTTTTGGTACTTTTTTTAGTACCCAAAAGTACACATTTCCAAAAACTTTTATAGTCACCCAGTTAAGGTTGCATCTAAGTTCCAAAATTCAAAGTTCTAGTTCAATTAACAAAGAAAGTACCAAATAGTACCAATTGCGGTACTAAAGTACTATTTCTTCCACTTCCGGTACGATTTTCCAACGTTTTTTTTACCAAACCTAATTTGTGACGCTCTTTAATGTGTGCGCAAGAACATAATTCTAGGACTTTCCCTTCGCGCTTGGCAAATATGTAGCATTTCGTACTTTTTTTTTATCAACCAACACGCAGGGAATGGCCCCTTTATATGCAGTGCATTGCATTATAGAGGATAGGAAGGAGGAAAGAGAGAGTAGTGTTTATTGACACTTGCTTTGAATGTCGTAAGTAGCGGGAAAAACATCCACCGGAAGTCGATTCCACACACGAACCACCCTTGCGAAAAAATAATTCTCTCGGCAGTGCATGGTCCGATCAAATGGCCAATCGATTACAAGCCGGTGCGCGCTTCCAGAAAATCTTGTATTTCTGACAAACAACTTTAAGGCAGTAATCAGAAGGCTGATTTTCGAAGAATACACACCGTGGAAGAATCGATAGAACAACGCCACACAACCCACATTTCGACGATGTTCAATGGAATACCTCCCTGTTGTATAAAAGCTATTTAGGGTGGCATTTGATCAATTTTCGGGATATTGATAAATTTTGTCAAATTTTTCTTTAAAAATAAAATTTTGGCAAATTTTTCTTTAAAAATAAAATTTAGACAAATTTTTCTTTAAAAATAAAATTTTGGCAAATTTTTCTTTAAAAATAAAATTTTGACAAAATTTTCTATGAAAATTTAATTTTGGCAAATTTGTTTTTAAATACAATTTGGATAGCTTCTGACGAAGTTCACATTGTATGTTGTGAGAGAAGTTGCCTTTGGTCACTCTGCTTCTCTCCACACTGTTACACATTTATGTATGTGTAGTATACATTGTGTACATCTTGATAATGTTTGTGTCCATTTGCAGGTAAGTGTTCGGACATACGAACACATACTGCTGGCTAACCGCACTAATGAAATTATGCTAGGAGTGTGTGTGTTTACACATGTGCTTACATTAAGGACATTTGCATTACTCAATGCAAGACATAACCACTAATTATAATTATGATGATGGTGATTATTTGTACTTGAAGTAAAGGGTCTGCTTTGTGGGATTACGAAAAGTAGGCTTATAAGGAAGGAATTTCTGATCTTCAAGAAAAAAGAATTGCTCAAAATTCTCATTCAAATGAGGAAGACTCTAATTCACTCCAAGCAAATAAAGAAATTGCTGTGAGCTGAGTTCATCGCTATTTTAGGTTTAGTGTGTAAACAATAAAAATAAAGACCATCGTGACGCTGAACGCCTGGGTTCGAATCCAGGCGAGACCTTCAGAAAAAATTTTTAGCTTTTAACTTTTCTCCAAAAAGGTTTCGCACTGCGGCACGTCGTTCGGACTCGGCTTTGATAAGGAGGCCTTTTATCATTGAGCATAAATTTGAATCGGACTGCACTCATTGATATATGAGAAGTTTGTCCCTATTCCATAGTGGAATGTTCAAAAAATTGGCATTTTGTGTAGACAATTTTCAGGATTGTTACTTTGACAGTATACTCATTGATGGCGAAAAGACTGTACTTTACTAATACTAGTTGCTGTTATTTTTACAGATTGGTGTGTTTTATTTTAAATGCCATTTGGAATCAATTTAATGCAATTTGACCAGTTTAATACCATTTGGAATCAGTTTAATACCAGATGAAGGAGTCACATTTGTATTCTTGCCATTGCGGCACAAGTGTTCTTTAGCTTTGTACTTAAAATGTTGACGCCACTACAAAATATTTGTTTTAGTATAATAAAATTTGTGTTGGTACATAAACCAATAACAGTTTGTTATTAAGATCAATACCTACTCGGTAATAAGACTAGTACCAAACGGTACTTATCATTTGATATTATATCCACACCATGTGGTTATACTTTAATACCATACGCTGCTATTTTACTTTAATACTGTATGGTACTGAAAAGTGACGTTTGGTATTAATTTTTTTCTGGGTGTATTCACAGGAAATTGTATTTAGCTTTTCCTATGTCCCTAAAAAATTAAAAAAAAGATTTTTGTATCCTACACCATAGGAATCGGGGTATACTAATTTGTGTCATTCTGTTTGTAAAACATCGAATTATTGATCCGAAAGCCAACAAAGTATATATATTCTTGTCCCTCTTGACATTCGAAGTCGATCTAGCCATGTCCGTCCATCCATCTATCTGTCTTTCGAAAGCACGCTAACTTTCGAAAGAATAAAGCTAGCCGCTTGAAATTATGCACAAACACTTTCTATTAATGTAGGTCAGTTCGGATTGTAAATGGCCCACATCGGTCCATGATTTGAGATAGCTCCCATATGGACCTTGACTTCTTGTGTCTCTAGAGGGCTCCATTGTTATCAAATTTGGCTAAAATTTTGAACGATGGCTTTTTCTACAACTTCCAATGGAAGTTCTTAATATGTTTCAAATCGACTCAAAACCTGATATAGCTCCCATATAAATCGATCTCCCGAACATACTTCTTGAGCCTTGAGTGAACTCAATTCTTATTCGAGTTTTGCAAAATGATTTCTCATCTCACCTACAAGAGACATATTAAGAATGGTTTGAATCGGTCCACAACCTGATATAGCTCCCATATAAACCGATCTCCTGAATATAATTCTTGGGACACAAGAGGGCGCAATTCTTATCCGATTTTTTTTGTCCTACAACATACGTGGCAAGTATGATCTAAATCGGTCTATAAACTGATAGCGCTTCCATATAAACCGATCGGCGGATTTTAGTTCTTGAGCCCATTTAGAAAGCAATTTTTAACCTGTAGTTTGCAACACCCGTGCCAAGTATGGCCTGAATTTGTTCATAACCGGAAAATCGGTGTGGCATATATAGGGCATGTTGGGAGGATGATGAGACGTTGGATCATTTTCTATACCATTGGCGGACTTTTACGATAACAGATACCGGCACTTGGGTGGGGACACAAAACCAGACATGAATCAACTTAGAGTAGTGGTATGGAAAATGATATGGAATTTTGTACTTGCACGGAATTCCGGACATGGATATCTTTTTCGAGGTTACTTTTCACACCCACCACCATACAATCACTAATCTAATCATTCCGCGAAATATTCGTCTAAAACCCCATAAAGTATATTCTTGATCATCTCGACGTTCTGAGTCGATCTAGCCATGTATGTTCGTCCGTCTGTCGAAATCAATAATATCGATGTAGGTCGTTGAGGATTGCAAATGGGCTATATCGGTTTAGATTAAGATATAGCTGCCATATAGACCGATCTCCTGATTTGACTTCTTGAGCCCTTACAAGCCGCAATTTTTGTCCGATTTGGCTAAAATTTTGCATGCAGGGTACTGTTACGACTTCTAACAACTGTACAAAGTACTGTCTAAATCTGTGTATAACCTGATATATATCCCATATCAACCATATAAAAATAGGTGAAGAACATAATATAGCTCCCATATAAACCGATCTCTCGATTTGACTTCTTGAGCCTTACGATTTGGTTGAAATTTTGCATATAGTATTCTGTTGTGACTCTCAACAACTGCGCCTAGTACGCTTCAATTTGGTTCATAACTAGATATAGCTCCCATATTTTAGCAGAATCCATGGTGGTGGGTTCCTAAGGTTCGGCCCGGCTGAACTTATCCCGCTTTTACCTGTTATTTTTTTGAGCGCACAGCAAGGCGATTACAGGCTTAGGTGTATATCCATAGTGGCATGGGGTGGCTTAATATCCGCACCCTCTTTCACCCTAACCTTACCTATCGTGATGATTGGCATCGTTGACGAAGAAGTATGGCCCAATGACGTCGCCGGCATGCTAACCGCCCCAGCAGTTATTTTTTTGTGGATGAAGTGTTTATTTATGTTCAATCCAATGTGAAAATTTTAACCACTTACACATACTTTGTTTATTGACAAACCCATTAAGTCAAAATGCGCTTCGTCACTGCAGATGATTTGGCGTTGACAACGGTCACCGACCTCAAATTTCGCTGGTAAATTTTTATGATTTGCGGACGTTGTTCATTCTTGTACTTGGCCTTGTTGAAAATATTGAGTTTCCTGAATAAATTGCCGCTGACAGTTCGATGATTTGTTCAAAAGTGCGTTCATATATATTAAATTCAAAGTTGTAAGTCCCTTTTGGAAACCACTTTCTAAACATCCTTCATTCCAAAGTCATTCTTTGCTTTTTTATTTTAATGTGTACAGTTTTGTATTTCTAAACATTCTTCATTCCAAAGTCATTCTTTGCTCTTTGATTTTAATGTGTACAATTTTGTATTCGTGTTA
The DNA here is from genome assembly GCF_963082655.1 of Stomoxys calcitrans. Taxonomy (NCBI): domain Eukaryota; kingdom Metazoa; phylum Arthropoda; class Insecta; order Diptera; family Muscidae; genus Stomoxys; species Stomoxys calcitrans. The sequence continues at coordinate 6,320,691 of NC_081556.1, forward strand.
TTTGTAGTGTAATCAGAAAATTACTCTGAATGTATTATTGAAGTGAGCATTGTTGTATTTAATAACTTAAAAAGGATATACCTCAGTGTCGTTATGAGTATGGTGTAAGTGAAATTTAGCAAATAGTACAAGAACTTGTAATGAACAAATTCAAAGGAAATGTTGTACAGCATATTTCAATTAAGACTTATCTTTTGGGCTTCTCTACAATATCTGGGATTGCAATTTTATCACAAGTAGTGGTGGTTATGCAGAGAATAGTGTTTAATTATTATAATTGAATATTTTGTGAATCCATAGCAACTAGAATACAGATACAAGCTTTAAAATCTATTAATATATACAGTTAGTAATAATTTCTTCATCTCTTCGTTAAAATTCATCCATTAATGGAAATTTGGGAATTTTGTAAACTGGGATTAGTTTGAGTTCCAGTCAGAAAAGTAAAGATTTTTCTAATTCAACTGCAATATTTCATTATAATTAACTTAAAATACTTGTAACTCCTCAACTCGTTATCTAATTGGAAAAATATGCCTCAATAATTCAAGGTTGCCTCATGTAAGTTATTCACTACTTCTTTAGTTATAAACCATGCGTGTGAAGCTTCTTACCCCATTATTAATTGGTATTCAAGAGCTTTGCAGAAACTCTTTTTGTCTGCCACATCTTTGCATTTATCTTAACCAGAGATTGTGTTGGTAAGCCCTGGTTTTGTCTTTAAATGGAAGTGCTTAAAAGCAGATTTTTGTTCATAGTGCCATTGTATAACGCTTTTGTAAGGATTGTGTAAAATGAAACCGTACTTGACACTTTGTAAACTTTTGTGTAAATTCATAAGCAAGGCGCACTCTTGGTGGAATACAACAAAGGATGTGCAGGATATGCAGGAATGCAAGTTTGCTTGCTAAGTAAGCAACAATCTCCTTTTTCTTCTCAGAAGCGTTATTGTTCCCGTTGTAGTCATAGACAAAAATACACTGTCTGCCTCTCTCTCCCTCTCTCACTTTGTGTGATAGAACAGAATGGCATTGCTAACAATAACAGCATTAAGTACTGCCTTATGCTTGTCTACTTGTTTGTACAGGATCTGTACAGTGGGATTTTGTAAATATCCTTAAAGAAGGAAATGCATTGAAAAAATAAATAAAACTGGCGTATGCTGGTTTTCTTAAAATCACAATGACAAAACTGATAAAGAAAAGGAAAGGCTGAGGCGACAAATTTTTTTCTGGGGGAAAATATAAATGAAATGGGGGAAAAAATACTATATGTACTCCCAAGAAAGCACATTGGATTTCGGTTTTGCCACATGAAACTCAATCAGGGCCAGTACTTGATCTCCCGTATTAAATGTTGCAGAAACCAAATCGAAAAATATGTCATTTAATTCATTTGACAACAGAGCAGGAGTTGAGTTGGTCTCAAACTGTGGTAATCGAGGAGCTTCAAACCATTTAAGTAACCCAGACCTGATGGAAAGAGACTATTGGAGCCTCATCTCACCAGTATTTTCACATCGTGTATAGGACTTGCATATACTCCGAAAGCCTGGCAGGAGACAAGGATGGTATTTATACCCAAGCCCAGCACTACTCGCAAACTTTTAGCCAAATCGAACAAAAATAGCGGCTTGTAAGGGTTCAAGAAGTCAAATCGGGAAATCGGTTTATATGGGACTTGGCACAGTTATTAAAAGTCATAATGGAACACCGCATGCCAAATTTTAGCCAAATACGACCCAAATTGCGGATTGTATGGGTTTAAGAAATCAAACCGGGAGATCGGTTTATATGGAAGCTATATCAGGTTATTGAAGAATTTCAACCGTACTTGGCACAGTTGTTGGAAATTACAACAGACCATCTCATGCAAAATTTTAGCCAAATCGGACAAAAAGTTCGGCTTTTAAGGGCTCACAAAATTAAATCGGGAAATCAGTTTATACGGGAGCTATATCCAAATCTGAACCGATATAACCCATTTGCAATTCCTAACGACCTACATCAATATTAAGTATCTTTGCAAATTTTCAAGCGATTAGCTTTACGCGTACGACCACTATCGCTTGAGGGTCTTAGACGATTATTGACTAGATTACTATATCCCCATCCTATGGTGGTGGGTATAAAAATGAAATCTTTTATCCAACGCTGACAACCCTAACTCCAGTTAAAGTCTTTTGCAACAAAAGCCTGACTAAATCTATGTTTCGGTATTGTTCAGCTCCTTTTTGCAAACATGAAAATTCAGCATCTACCTTAAGTAGTTGCTCCACAAGATTGACAAAGAAAATCTACGAGAACAACAAAAACAAAAACACCTAAGATTTGAAAAAAAATGCAAAGTGGAGGGGTGATAACACAAAATCTCCAGGACAAAATTGTTAACATAACATTGGTTTGGCTTGACAGTTTTAACAACTGTTGAGACACTGGATCACTTGTATTCTGTCAGTATAACTTTATCGAAATTTGAATATGAAACAGAAAAAATCTGCCCGCACAATAACTAAAAATTTGAAGACAATGACAAAGGAAGGCTTTGTGAAACTACAAACAATGTAAAGAAATTTATACAGCAAATTCTAAAACAAATCAAATTCTTTAAGAAGATTCAGGCTAGCTGTATAAAGTTTTACTTATAGCTGTTTAAGCTTTTCCTGTAGGAAAACTGAAATTCAGCCTGGCTGAATAAGGTTTTCCCATAGGAAAACTGAAATTCAGCCTGGCTGAATAAGGTTTTCCCATAGGAAAACTGAAATTCAGCCTGGCTGAATAAGGTTTTCCCATAGGAAAACTGAAATTCAGCCTGGCTGAATAAGATTTTCCCATAGGAAAACTGAAATTCAGCCTGGCTGAATAAGGTTTTCCCATAGGAAAACTGAAATTCAGCCTGGCTGAATAAGGTTTTCCCATAGGAAAACTGAAATTCAGCCTGGCTGAATAAGGTTTTCCCATAGGAAAACTGAAATTCAGCCTGGCTGAATAAGGTTTTCCCATAGGAAAACTGAAATTCAGCCTGGCTGAATAAGGTTTTCCCATAGGAAAACTGAAATTCAGCCTGGCTGAATAAGGTTTTCCCATAGGAAAACTGAAATTCAGCCTGGCTGAATAAGGTTTTCCCATAGGAAAACTGAAATTCAGCCTGGCTGAATAAGGTTTTCCCATAGGAAAACTGAAATTCAGCCTGGCTGAATAAGGTTTTCCCATAGGCTGAATTTCAGTTTTCGTATGGAAAAACCATTTTTTAGCCTGGCTGAATCTCTATCTCATTCCTCACAAAGAGCAACCTCCTTTTTCTTCACAGCTCATTTTCATGTCCTTTAAGCAGCTTGGGTTGTGGTTTTTCCTTTTACAACACATTTTTCTTCATTCAATTTTTTTTCTTTGCTGGCAACTTTTTATCAGCAGCATTTTGTCATAAGGTTTTGCTTTGTGTTTTTGTCCAATTAACAAACGTACACTTCTCGTTAACTTGGCGTTCAAATTTTGTTCGTTGGTTTCTTCTTTTTTTTTATTAAGATAATAATTTAAGTTGTTTTTTTATGGCCCGTTTATATCCTCTTCATAAATATTCAATGAAAAAGGTAAAAACACTCATCATCATCAGTTGCATGACAAACATTGCCAAAGTTGTTGTCACAACTAACGCTAACAACACCCATCCACCGTCTGGCATACTACGCCAACATATTTTGATAAAATATTTAAAGTTTTATCTGCTTATTCAGCGGTGGAGCATGAAACCTGGAAAAACTCGGCATATAAACACGCTTTGTGTCTGTGTGTGGATATGTGTAACTAACACACATGTAGCACTTCATTCGAAATGAAATTCATTTCAAATTACGACCATATATGTTTTATAGAAAGTTAGATTCATTTTCTAGCGCGTTGATATAGTTGTAGCATGAATTCATTTTTGTTTTTGTGAGTACAGTGGGTAGCAAAAAAAAAGGACTAAGATTCTAAAATTCAAAAATTTTTAAAATAAAAAATCCGTAGAGTCATTCTAATTTTAATGGAAAATGCTGCAATCTTCTTCCTTCGCAGTGGAATCCACGTTCTCTTCCATTATTCGATCCATCTGTAAATATATTGATAAAGTCAAACTTAGGTAGTAGTAGTAGCCAGTAGAAGTGGTAGTGCCAGTAGCCAACTGTATCCAATGTCCATCTTACTTTACTTTAATTGGCTATTACAGAACACTTGTTCCACTAGCCGAACGTAGATTAGCGTCCCAAGCGCCTCGATCTTTTCCGCTCATTCTAAAATCTCTGACACTAAGTTACGAGGTATCTCCTTTCTTGATCTTTCCATCGGGCTTTTGGTCTTCCCGGTTTGCGTATACCACCGTGTTTGCCTTCAAAAGACTTATTTGCTGGAGCTTCTTCATCCATTCTGACAACATGACCTAGCCAACACAGCTGTTGTATTTTGATACGTGTAACTATGCTATCGTCGTCATACAGCTCACACAATGTCCATCTACTAAACTGATATGTTTGGCCTGTAAGTTTCGAAGCTGACCAAGCGTTACGGCAACCTGAAGAGCAATCTTCTAGCCGATTCTCTGATGTATGGAACAACCAACTGGTTCCCCAGACAACACCTACAGGGACCTGGTCACAGCATTCAACATTGCCACACTTTTAAATCTTACATCTATATATCAAAAGTGGTCACACCATCACCAGTACTGTACAGACAATGCATCATCAGCCTGAGATCTCCAATCTTTTCACATGAATAGAGATCTACGAAAGCATTTCTTACTTCAGTTTCTCTATTCAGATTTACTGTCCAGAATCACCCCATTTTGAATTTGGCCAATCCAGATAGCTCCAAAGATACCCCTTGCAGGCTTGTTAGTTTGTAAGCAAGGAATCCACAACTCCTTCCTGGATCAAAGTTATATGAACCTTATATCATGCCTTATACCAGTCCGCACGGCATACCGCAGTGCAACACCACATTAGGGAGAACTTTTTACATGGCTTAGTATCTCACAAATGTCGCCAGCATTAGGAGGGGGTAACCACCGCTGAACAATTTGCCGCTGATGTCCCTGACAGGATTCGAGAACCCAGGCGTTCAGCGTCATAGGCGGAGAAGCTAACTTCTGAGCTACGTTGGCATTATGGCCTCAGTATCGAATTACTTTTCTCATTTTATAAGCATTCACAAGGATTTATCAACATTAGATTGTCATCCACATGAAATGAATGCCCAAACTGAATAAGGCTAACACAAGGAATTACTATCCCTCTCTGCAAATATCCATATACGCTTTGGTCTCACGTTGCATAAAATTCCTATTCATGTTTAACAAGCATCAACTTGAAATTATTATCCTAATTGGACAAGTATCCGAATTGTCTATCATATGGAGGATATTATAAAACTTAGTTTGATAAGCATTCACTGGAAATTGCTATCCCCTTATGTTAAGCATGCTCACTATGAAATAAGCATTCACTAGAAATTGTTTTCATTCCCCACATCATTGTATAATTGTCAGTTTTATTGCATTTTGAACCCATCTAAGTGATTATATCCTCCACCTTAGGATGGGGGTATACGAATTTTGTCATTCTGTGTGTAACTCCTCGAAACATACGTCTATATATTCTTGACCGTCATGATATTTTAAGTCGATCTGGCCATGTTCGTCCGTCTGTTTGCCAAAAGCATGCTAATTTTCGAAGGAGTAAGGATAGCTGCTTGAAATTTTTGCACAAATATCTCTTATTCGTGTAGGTTAGTTTGAATTGTAAATGGGCCACATCGGTCCATGTTTTGATATAGCTGTCATATAAACCGATCTTGGATCTTGTCTTCTTGAGTCACTAGTATGGTGTAATTCTTATCAGATTTGGCTGAAATTTGTGCAAGAGGTGTTCTGTTATGATTTCCCACAAATGTGCATAGTTTGGTTGAAATCGGTCTATAAGCTGATATAGCTGTCCTACAAACCTCTCTGGGGTCTTGACTTCTTGAGTGTCTAGAGCGCGCAATTCCTATACGATTTGGCTGAAATTATGCACGACGTGTTTTGTTATGACTTCCAACAACTGTTCCAAAGATGGTACAAATAGGTCAATAACCTGATTTAGCTGCCATATAAACCGATCTGGAGTCTTGACTTCTTGAATGTCTAGAGGGCGCAATTCCTATCCAATTTGACTGCAATTTTGCATGACGTATGGTTCGAATCGATCCATAACCTGATATAGCTGCCATATAAACCCATCTGGAGTCTTGACTTCTTGAGTGTCTAGAGGGCGCAATTCCTATCCAATTTGACTTAAATTTAGCATGACGTATGTTTCGATTCGATCCATAACCTGATATAGCTGCCATATAAACCGATCTTGAATCTTAACTTCTTGTGCCTCTAGTGGGCGGAATTCTTATCCGATTAAGCCGAAATTTTGCACATTTTGAAATTTTGCGTGTTTTGTTTCGATTTCCAATAACTGTGTTAAATATGGTTTAAATCGGTTAATAACCTGATATAGCTGCCATATAAACCGATCTGGAATTTTGACTTCTTGAGCCTCTAGAGGACGGAATTCTTATCTTGTATCTTGCCTTCTTGAGCCACTAGAGGGCGCAATTCTTATCTGATTTGGCTGAAATTTTGCATGAGGTGTTCTCAAGCAGTCAAGTTTCATGGGGGGTTCTGTTATGATTTCCAATAACCGAGCTAAGTATAAGCTTATATATCTGACATATAAACCGATCTGGGATCTTGACTTCTTGAGCCTCTAGAGGGCGCAATTATTGTTTGATTTGACTGAAATTTTGCATCACGTGTTCCGCTATGAGCTCCAACATCTGTGTTTGGTATGGATCAAATAGGATTATAACCTGATATAGCTGGCATATAAACCGATAACGAATCTTGACTTCTTGAGCCTTTAGAGGGGGGATTCTTATCCGTTTAAGCTGGCATGACATGTTTTGTTTCGATTTCCAATAACTGTTTCAAATATGGTTTAAATCGGTTTATAATCTTATATAGGTGCCATATAAACCGATCTCGGATCTTGACTTCTTGAGCCTCTAGAGGGCGCAATTATTATTCGATTTGGTGGAAATTTTGCATGACTTGTTTCACTATGAGTTCCAATAACTGTGCTAAGTATGGTTTAAATCGGTTTATAACCTGATATAGCTGTCATACAAACCGATCTTGAATCTTGACTGCTTGAGCCTCTAGAGGACGGAATTCTTATCCAATTTGGCTGAAATTTTGCATGACGTATTTTGTTATGACTTCCAACAACTGTGCCAAACAACTGGTTCAAATATGTCCATAACCTGGTATATATGCCATAGAAACCAATCTGGGATCTCGAGGCTCAAGACCTCTAGAGGTTGCCATTATTATCCGGTTTTGCTGAAATTTCGTACAACGGCTTCTCCCATGACCTTCAAGATATGTGCCAAATATGGTCTGAATTGGTCTATAACCTTATACAGCTCCCATATAAACAGATCCTCTCTATTTTACTTCTTGAGCCCTTAAAGGGGGCAATTCTTTTTCAAATTGGCTGAAATGTTACACAATGACTTCTACTACGGTCTCAAACATTCAGTTCAATTATGGTCCGAATCGGACCATGGCTTGTTATGGCTCCAATAGCATAGCCATTCTTTTCTTGTATCCTTTGTTTGCCTAAAAAGGGATACCGGGAACAAAACTCGATAAATACGATCCATTGTGGAGGGTATAAAAGATTCAGCCCGGTCGAACTAAGCACGCTTTTACTTAGTTTTGAATTATTAATGACATAAAATTGATTTTCCCATGAAATAATTATGCAATTAGATTTTCGTGGAATCATGGCATGTTTCCCGGTTGATGTCGTTTCTTTTGTTTTCATGTATCCACTGTGGCTACGTGCTTTTTGTATAACTATGCGAATATGCCATTACATCGACAACAGCGGCAACCTACCACAAACGGTACACGCAATTGTGACCGTACTTACAGTTATCCCGGTGATATGTTGTGGTGCTTTACAAGCAGCGGTATCAACTTAGTTTTGCATGGTTCTTCTCTTCTCTACTTTTGTGTTATGTTAGTTGATGGTGGTGGTAGGTGGTAGTGGTGGGGATGGTTGCGGTTGTTGAGTCCTTTATCATATTTGTGAAGGTATTTCATTTGCTCACTCGTTTATTCATTTATTCATGTTACTGACACGCACTCATATATACACACAAACACACACATATATGCGAAGCTATGCTAGGGCCACATATAAAAAATGACTGTTTCAGACATTCATGAAATTTGTTGTAAACACTTACATACCTACACTTATACAGCTGCAGACAGGTAAATGTAAACTTGCCACATTTATTTAAAAATAAAATGTAAAAAGTATTTTTTAATAAAACATGCATGCGGCCTGATAAAACGTTTGTATTCATCGGAAGAGGGGGTGCACACTAGGGAGGGGTGGAGGTAGAGGGAAAAATTTTAAAATGTAGTCAGAAAAAATAAATGAATTTTACAAAAGAAAAACATGACTTAGTGCTTCCATAGCTGACAGTCTCGTTAGCTTAAATGGATATACTGTGTTCAGATCTGTCAGTGGAAGTCGAGGAGGTAGTGTGGTACCATTTATGTCAGAAGAACTCTGAAAGCTAGGATTCATTTGAAGTCTGAATTCGTGGACCAGATAGAATACGTATTTGTTGAACTATTTTCAAATCGTGAAAAAGTTTTAGTTGGCTGTATCTACCGTCCGAATAATACGAATGACATACCTGGACTTCAGGTTGTACTGGAGTTCGTAACATTGGGTTATACTGAAGTTATATTCACTGGAGACTTTAACTCAAACATCCCAATAGATTCAACTCTGACTACTGCTATGTTGACGCTTGGCCTATTCGTCACCAATAATATTGGGTTGCCCAAAAAGTAATTGCGGATTTTTCATACAGTCGGCGTTGACAAATTTTTTCACAGCTTGTGACTCTTTAATTGCATTCTTTCTTCTGTCAGTTATCAGCTGTTACTTTTAGCTTGCTTTAGAAAAAAGTGTAAAAAAGTATATTTGATTAAAGTTCATTCTAAGTTTTATTATAATTGCATTTACTTTCTTTTAAAAAATCCGCAATTTCTTATTGGGCAACCAATACAAACCCTACGCAATTCACATCAACCATCAATACACTCTTAGATTTGTTTTTTGTCAATAATTCTTTTGAAGATATCATTGCAAGATCAGATTTCTGTTTCATGTTTATCTACGCATGATCTGATTTATCTCGCCTATGATTTTGCTTTGCAGGAGGAAGAGGAGGACATATCTTATCGTGACTATAGAAATTTGATTTGAATTTTTGATTATGAACATTTAGTTGGTATGGTCTACCAGGTGAACTGGGATGACATATTTACACTTTTAACTGTAGATCAGCAAACGGCTTTCATGACCGATAACATTTTACGTCTCTATGATGCAACAGTTCCAACAAGGATTAAAAGGGCCTCGGCCAACACAAAGCCATGGTTCAATTCAAGAATCAAGGTGCTGGCCGATCACAGGAACTCGGCTTACAGTAGATGGAAGCGTTTGAAGTCTCCAGAACTGAAAGAAAAATTCCGTGAAGCCAGGAGGAAAGTTAACAGTTTTATTAATGCGGCTAAAATGGAGTATTATTCTTCTAGATTTAATTGCGCAGTGGGCTCGCAGAGTAAGTGGAAGGAACCCAAGTTAAAGACTCAATACCATGGGAATCTAGATGAACTCAACAGGAACTTTTGTAAGCATATCCGATATACAAACGGTCACGCAATTTTACAGTGATGATAATGGGCCGGCCTTCATTTTTGATGCCCGCAGTCCTTTTGAGTTTACATGTGTTAGCCATGAGGAAGTTTATGAGAGTTTTGACCGTGTTAAGTCAAATGCAATTGGTTTGGACAGAGTTGATCCAAGATTTGTACGAATGTTACTTCCATATCTCCTACCGTGTTTTATGTACCTGTTTAATACAATATTGGGCTCCAGTGTGTATCCTATTATTCGGAAGCAGGCAAAGATTATCCCCATTCCCAAATTCAACGTCGATTATTGGTCGCTATCAATTCTTTGCTATCTCTCCTTCAAATCCTTCATAGACAGATGTCGGTATATCTTCACCAAGAGTCCACGTTGTCAGAAAAACAGTTCGGCTTCCGATCTGATCGTAGTTGAATTACTGCATTAATTGAAGTGACTGAATTAATCAGAAATGACATTGATGAGAACAAATCTGGTTCTTTTGGATCACTTCAAAGCTTTCGACACTGTTGATCACCTGAATTTGTGCATGAAACTACTGAATTTTTTTAACTTTACATCAACGGCAACGAGTCTGATGATGTCGTATCTGAGCGATAGACGGCAGTCTGTATGCGCAGGGAATATATTACCTAATTCCTTGTTCGTACCTATGGGGGTTCCACAAGACTCGTTTATAGGACCACTTCTTTTTCATTATATGCGAACAACTTGCCTCGTTAACTAGCACACGGTCAGATTATGATGTACTCGGATGACGTGCAGATTTTTCAAAGCGGCTTGATGAACAATGCAGACGATTTCATAGGGATCACGATTGTGGATCACACACTCTAAATATGGCTGTAAATGGACCTTATATGCGTTCAGGACCCTGCATCAGCAAATCATACTATTTATCCAAATATAGTCCGCTATATATCTATGAAGATGTGTAGGGGTCTAATACAACTCACTGTACAGAATTTCAGCGAAGTCAGTCAATAAACGCTGATTTGATGTCGCTTTATCTAAATAGGTCCGTTTTGTCAATAATGCTCAAAATTTCAGCCAAATTGCCAACCAATGCGGCGCTTATGGACTTAAAACCTTAAATCGATAGGTATAGTTCTTTAAGATATAGTTCTTTAAAGCCAAACTTCGAAATTTACCTGCAGTGTGATGAACAGACCAACAAACATGGCTATAGAAATGAAAATTCCGTTGATATTCATTCTCATAATCATGTTCGTTCGACTCTCTTCCCTTTGTGCTGACTTCACCCATTCATCAACCCACTCTAATGTGTTTATTTTCTGTATAAACATAGCAATGTGTAAACATTGTACCAATATAATGTAGTATATTACGAATCCTTATATAAATATGTACACTTGCCATAATAAATCCATACGCACACAGAGCTAAGAACAGAGTTATGTAGGTGCATTTGTGTGTGTGTGTGTGGGTAAATGGGTAGGCCAGCCCCTAAACACATTCATTATGCTTGCGGTTGACAATGTTGGGGATCCGGCACATGGGGCCAAAGTGTCATCTCTTGGTTGATTAAAGCTGAAAGTGTAAAGAAAAGTTAAAGTTATAAAAACAGACTATCAGACTACCTATTACCCATTGTCATACCAAAGGAAGAGAAGAAGAAATATGCTATGCTGCTGCTGAAAAAGACAGATTTTTAAAAGTCCAATAACTTGCGAATGTTCACAAGACTTCAAAGAAATAAGAATCTAAAGTGAAACTGCTTCTGCTGGAGCTAGTGTTCTATTGATTCTGCTTCCTCGATGCCCTAACAAATTTCATATTTTGAGACATATTGGGTTGCCCAAAAAGAAATTGCGGATTTTTTAATAGAAAGTAAATGCATTTTTAATAAAACTTAGAATAAACTTTAATCAAATATACTTTTTTTACACTTTTTTTTCTAAAGCAAGCTAAAAGTAACAGCTGATAACTGACAGAAGAAAGAATGCAATTACAGAGTCACAAGCTGTGAAAAAATTTGTCAACGCCGACTATATGAAAAATCCGCAATTACTTTTTGGGCAACTCAATATTATCCCAAATGAGGTAGTTGTTAGGATTTTGGTAAAAATTTTAGGAGTTCGCCTTTTGTCGTTTCCAAGAGAAATCACGAAAACCAAAAAATACATGTTTTCTGATATATTTTCCTATTTGAGGGAATTTTGGGGAATTTTGCCACCTTTTTGGGAATATGACTGAGGGCGGCATAGGTCGGAGAAATACCAAAAAGACAACAATTCCACCCCATCTAAATTTTTCCACTATTTGAGGGAATTTTGGAAATGTTTGGCAACAGGTAGGGTATTCAAATTTTTGTTTCCAAGCGGCTAATGTCGGTGATATACCGAAAAAAACTAACAACCACAACTTTTCAGATTTGAGGAAATTTTGGGGATTTTTGAAATCCGACTTTTACTATTTCAAAGCGGCAAAAGTTGAAGATGTATTACAAAAAGTTTGAAACATTCTACCTTTTGTGACCTTTTTCCTCATTTGAGGGAATTGTGAGATTTTTTTTTAGAAAAATTGCCTTTTTGACTACCCTTTTAACATATTTTCCCATTTGAAAGAACTTTTTTTAAAATTTTGGTAATTCGACTTGATAATTTGCTTTCAAGCGGCGAAATTAAATATTTATCGAAAATAAAAACAAGTAAAGGCGTGCTAAGTTCGGCCGGACCAAATTTTAGGAATCCACCACCATGATTTTGCTAAAATATGGGAGGTATTTCTGGTTATAGACCGATTTGGACCGTACTTGGCACACTTTAGTCAGCCAAATCGGGTGAAAATTGCGGCTTCCAGGGGCTCAGGAAGTCAAATCGGGAGATCGGTTTATATGGTAGCTATATAAGATTTTAGACTCATTTAATCCGTTCTTGGCACAGTTATTGGAAGTCACAACAAAACACTATGTGCAAAATTTCAAAATCGTATGATTTCATCCAAATCGGATGAAATTTGAGCCTTCCAGGGGATCAAGAAGTCAAATCGAGAGATCGGTGTATATGGTAGCTATATCAGGTTCTTGATCGATTTAAACCATATTTGACACAGTTGTTGGAAGTCAAAATAGAACATTATGTGCAAAATTTCTGCAAAATCGGACAAGAATTGCAGTTTCCAGGGACTCAGGAAATCAAATCGGGAGATCGGTTTATATGGGAGCTATATCGGGTTATAAACCGATTTGAACCGTACTTAACACAGTTGTTGGAAGTCATAAAAGTACACTATCTGCAAAATTTAAGCCAAATCGAACAAAAACTACGGCTTCCAGGGGCTCAAGAAGTAAAATCAGGAGATTGGTTTATGTAGGAGCTATAGCAGGTTATAGACCTATTCGAGCCGTACTTTGCACAGCTGTTGAAAGTCATAACGGAGCACCACATTCAAAATTTCAGCCAAATCGGATAATAATTGCGGCTTCCAGGGGCTCAGGAATTCAAATCGGGAGATCGGTTTATATGGGAGCTATTGGGTTGCCCAAAAAGTAATTGCGGATTTTTCATACAGTCGGCGTTAACAAATTTTTTTCACAGCTTGTGACTCTGTAATTGCATTCTTTCTTCCGTCAGTTATCAGCTGTTACTTTTAGCTTGCTTTAGAAAAAAAGTATAAAAAAGTATATTTGACTAAAGTTCGTTCTAAGTTTTATTAAAAATACATTTACTTTCTTTTAAAAAAGCCGCAATTACTTTTTGGGCAACCATATATCTAAATCTGAACCGATATGGCCCATTTGCAGTCCCCAATGACCTACGTCAATATTAAGTATCTTTGCAAAAGTTCAAGCGGCTAGCTTTACGCGTTCGACCGATATCATAGTTTCGACGGACGGACAGACATGGCTAGACCGACTCAGAACGTTGAGATGACCAAGAATATGTATGGGGTCTTAGGCGAATATTTCGAGGTGTTACAAACGGAATTAATAGATTAGTGTACCCCCAACCTATGGTGGTGGGTATAAAAATCGAAGTATTAAATGAAAATTTGGAATTTCACATTTATTTCAAACTTTTTCATATCCTACAACATTTCAAACATCTTACCATTCTTCTAAACAAACCTCACTGTGCGCCCTGAAGTATGCCCCATTTTAAAAAAGATGCGTCAGTTTAGCTTAGTGACGAATATCCTATGGTGGTGCTACTACAGCGACATGTCGGTGTCGATGTCAATGTGGGTTTTGCATATATATGTGTGCTACGTATTTCAAATGTTATTAATGTAAAATATGCCACCCATAAAATATAATTTAAGTTCATAAAATATGAAGTAAAGACAACAACAACAACAACAAAGAAAATAAAAAAAGAGAAACTCATTTAAACTTTGTGCCAAATTAAAACATGCGTTGTGCTATACTGACTTACCTCCTGGCTTTATAAGGTCAAAAAACTGTTTTTTTTTCTGTCTGTGTATGTGGAGAAGGGAAAGTAAGTGAATTATGCATAAAATTAAAGGGACTGTAATATGGCCCATAATCATTGTCCTAGTAAATATGAGCTAATCATAGAGTTTGGGAGGCAAAAATGGGAATGGTTATTATATAATTTATAATCTGACCTACACATGGTTATTAAATTATAACAATGAGAAAACGCTAATTTGATTGTGGCAGAGAACTAAATTGAGACTTCATTTTAATGGAAAGGGTAGCTGACACGAAGTGTTAACAAGTTAAGGCTGATATATCGGCTAAACTATTGTAGAAATGACAGCTACATGCAAATTGCACATTTTGCCCATGAACATTCCACGAAGGAATAGGGGCAAACTTCTCACATATCAATGAGTGCAGTCCGATTCAAGTTTAAGCTTTTTTTATAGCCGAGTCCAAACGGCGTGCCGTAGTGCGACACCTGTTAGGAGAGAAGTTTTATATGGCATAGTACCTCACAAATGTTGCCAGCATTAGGAGGGGAAAACCATTACTGAACACTTTTTCTGAATTGTTTTAGTACCCTTTTCCTTAAGGGTAGCTTCAATACCCTTTCCTTTAAGAAAGAGTAGTTTTAGTACCCTTTCCCTAAATAAAGGATTGCTTTAGTACCCTGTCCATTAAGAAAGGGTAGATTTAGTACCACTTCCCTTAAGAAAGTGTAGTTTTGTTACCATTTTCCTTTAGAAATTACCCTTTTCCTAAATAAAGGGTAATTTTAGTACCCTTTCCCTTAAGAAGGGGTAGATTTAGTACTATTTCCCTAAAGAAAGCGTGGTTTTAGTACTTTTTCCCTAAAGAAAGGGTAGTTTTAGTATGCTTTCGCTTAACAAAGGGTAGTTTAAGTTCCCGTTCCCTTAAGAAATGGAAGTTTAAGTACCGGTTCCTTTTAGAAAGGGTATTTTTAGTACCTATTACCTTGAGAAAGGGCAGTTTAAGAGCCCTTTCTGGTAAGAAATGGTATTTTTATTACCCGTTACCTTAAGAAAGTGTAGTTTTAGTACCCTTTTTCTGAGTAAACGGTAGTTTTTCTTCCCTATTCCTTATGAAAATGTAGGTTTAGTACCCTTTCCCATAAGAAAGGGTGGATTTATTACCCCTTCCCTTAAAAAAGTGTAATTTTATTACCATTTTTCGTTAGACATGTTTATTTTAGTAAACTTTTCCTTAAAAAGGGAAGATTTAGTACCCTTTCCCTTAATAAGTACCCTTTCCCTTAAGGAACTGTAATTGTAGTACCCTTTTGATAAGAAAGGGTAATTTTGGTACCCTTTCCCTTAACAAAAGTTATTTTTAGTACTCTTTTCCTTAAGAAAGAGTAGTTTTAGAACCCATTCTCTTAAAAAAGGGTAAATTTAGTACTCTTTTCTTAAGAAAGGGTAAATTTAGTACCCTTTTCCTTAATTAAGGGTAATTTTAGTACCCTTTCCTTAACGAAAGGGTAATTTTAGTACCCTTTCCTTAAGAAATGCTAATTTTTTAGTACCCATTGACTTAAAAAATGCTAGTTTTAGTACCCTTTCCCTTAAAAACCCCAAATTTAGTACCCTTTCCCTTATTATATTGAAATTTTATGAGCCTTTCCTGAAAGAAGAGGTAATTTAGTACCCTTTCCCTTAAAAACGTGTAGTTTTAATACCCTTTCGCTTAGAAAAGTAATTTTAGTACCCTTTCCTTTAAGAAAGATTAACGTTAGTACCCTTTTCCTTAATTAATCGTTATTTTTGTACCATTATTCTTTATAAAGGGTTATTTTAGTACCTTTTCTCTTAAGACGAGGTGTTTTGTTATGACTTTTAAAAACTGTAAAACGAATCGGTTCATAACGTGACATAGCTGCTATAGAAACCGATTTAGGATCTTGACTTCTTGAGCCTCAAGATGTTGTTAAGTATGATTGAAATTGGTTGATATCCTGATATAGCTACCATATAAGCTGATCTTTATATTTGAATACTTCAACCTCTAGAAAGCGATATTACCACCTGATTTGGATGAAATTTTGCACGTAGGGTGCGATGTCTACCAACAGTAGTGCCAAATATGGTCTAAATCGGTCCATAAACGGATATAACTCCCATATAAACCGATCGCCGGATATGATTTCTTCAACCTCTAGGCAAATTTGCCCATGAACATTCCATTAAGGAACAGGGGTAAACTTCACACATATCAATGAGTGCTGTCCGATTCAAGTTCTAGGCTCAATGGTAAGGGGCCTCCTTTTTATAGCCGAGTCCGAACGGGGTACCGCAATGCGACACTTCTTTGTGGAGAAGTTTTTACATGGCTGCCAAATATCGCCAGCATTAGTAGGGGATAACCACCGCTGAAAATTTTCGTGATGTTCTCGTCAGGATTTGAAACCAGGCGTTCAGCGTCATAGGCGGACATGCTAACATCTGCGCTACGGTGGCCTTAACTTCTATAGGGCGCAGTTATTATTCGATTTGGGTGACATTTTAGAAGTGGTATTTTTTATATAGCTGCCATATAGACCGATCTGCCGATAAGGGGACTGAAGCCCATAAAAGCTTTAGTTATTACCAGATTTCGCTGAAATTTGAAACAGTGAGTTTTTCTGTGCCTCACGATATCTAAGCTTAATATGGTTCAGATCGGTTTATATTGGGTTGCCCAAAAAGTAATTGCGGATTTTTCATATAGTCGGCGTTGACAAATTTTTTCACAGCTTGTGACTCTGTAATTGCATTCTTTCTTCTGTCAGTTATCAGCTGTTACTTTTAGCTTGCTTTAGAAAAAAAGTGTAAAAAAAGTATATTTGATTAAAGTTCATTCTAAGTTTTATTAAAATTCATTTACTTTCTTTAAAAAAATCCGCAGTTACTTTTTGGGCAACCCAATAATTGGATATATCTGCCAAAGAGACCAATATTCTGTTCTACAAAATTGAATAGTGACATATATATTAGACCACTCAATGTCCGTGCCGAATTTGGGTGCTTAAGTTATCCTATTTTCACCGGATTGTGACGAAATGGGATTTACATATATACCCGAGGTGGTGGGTATCCAAAGTTTGGCCCGACCGAACTTAATGCCTTTTTACTTGTTTCTTTTGAGGGATCCCATATTGGCCGGTAGGTCTTTATGTAATTTTTTTAGTTTGGGGTGGGCCCCTCAGAAAAATTTTTTCTACCAAGTAGTGTCGCTATACGGCACGCTGTTGGGACTCGTCATGGAGAAAAGGAGGCCCCTTATTATTGAGCTTAAACTTTAATTGGCCTGCCCTCATTGATATGAGAGAAGTATCCCCTGTTTCTTAATGGAATGTTCAAGGGCATTGCCCCATCGTAATGTCAATCACAGCAACGCTTATGAGAATTTTTCAATATTTAAGTTGTAGACAATGTCACTTGTAACCATCGCTAACAATTTCTTCTGATCTGGCTTTGCCTTGAATTTAAGTCGCATTGTATTTGCATACCCCCTGAAAACTATTTTCTAAACAATCTTTAACAAAATTGGATGATTTCTCTTTAGAAATTTGCCCAACCGTTGCCGTTTATTTTCATCGACATTTGTTAATCCAATTTTGTGAGCAATGCAATAACAGTTGAGTATGAGCAGATGTGTGCCGTTTTGTTGCTACCAACCAAACAATCAAACAACCAATCAGCCAACCAACCAACCCATAATTGAAAGCAATTTTCAAACAGGTATTTATGGGGGCAACATCTTCTTTTTCTCAACCAAGCTTAAGCTTAGCTTTGGGAAGGCATGGAGGATTTTATGCTGTTGGTGGTGATGGTGGTGATGGTGGTACGTACATCATAGCCATTTGAATGAGGTTAACAACCAAATGGCATTTGGAGATTGCATGCAGTTGTGCGGTGTGTGTGTGTGTGTGTGTGTGTGTGGTATTCTTTGGCCAAACCGACAGTGCCACCACAAACAACAGCAGAAGCGACCGAATACCCCACACAAATCGAAGGCATCCTCTGGATGTCAGATTTCAGTTTTAGCCTCAGCACAACGGTAAAATCGAGTCAAACTACTGGTTTAACCAGAAATGAAAGAAAGTTGGCTGTTTTTTTTTGTTTTTCTTCGCACACATCCATAATGTCATCTTCGAGTGCAGTGCAGTGCAGTGCATCGCCGCTGGACCACAAACATCAGTGGTAACCACAAACCATTCAGCTACAGGCTGCATGCAGGCTTCCATCAAATGCACTAAAGTGCCACAAAACATATGAACGAACATCATCTCATCTTTGGCAATTGATATATAAATGTGCTGTTGTTACCTCGAATGATGACGACAACTGTGATGTACAAAATCCATATTGGCACATGATGAAGATGATGATGGCAATGTTTGGTTGTTAAAGCTGGAGCTGGAACTGTAGCTGTAGCTGGTGTTGGATGCCTGCCTCAACAGCAGCTGGCTGCTGGTGCCAATGCTTACGGTAAAATCTTGTTTCACTGTAGACCAGTCCTGCTTGCTTTAGGCCATGACTAAAGAAGCTTAGATGCCAAAAGAAGACGAACTTGTTTGGCTAACTTGTGGAACAAACAGAAAAAAATGTCAGCTTAGTTGACATTTAGTTTAGCACAAAAGTGCAAAATCTTGGTTTCACCAAAGCAGCAGTTGTAGGCTAGCCCCATTAAATATATTGGAAATATGTTTGAAACCGTTTGGCGCACAGAATACTCAATTAGGTGAAATTTTCTGCTCTAAAGTTGTTTACAAGAGGGGTTGTTTGCCATTTTAAAATTAAATAAAAAACTGTATAGGTAATTAAGAGAGAATTTGTCTAATGACGATCTTAGAAATATTGCCTCTATTTTCAAAAACTATTAAATGCAAGAAATTATTGAGGAATATATTGGGGTTTCCTGCCATCAAAGCTGCAGTTTTTGTTTGCCAAAGTAATGCAGATTGCTTTACTCCTAGTGTGGTTTCAGTGTTTGCTTTTAATTTAATTTTAATTTTTTGTATAGCATTCTGCATCATCAGTGTCTCAGCTACCTAAGTTTAAGCTATTTTATGTGCGTATATTTCAAATGATAATCGCCTTGTTGGGCTAGGCGATTTTTGACCTCATCTTTTATCCTCCAAAAATGTTACCAATTTTTATACAGGGTATTATAGATTTGTGTATTTGTTTGCAACGCTAAGAAGAAGAAGAGCTAGACCCATTGATAAGTATACCGATCGACTCAGAATCACTTTCTGATTCGATTTAGCCATGTCCGTCTGTGCAGGTCGTATTTGTTGTCCAATCATCACGTTATTTTGTTCATATCACTTGTTTGGCCCAAGGACGAACGCTATTGATTCTAATAAAAATCGGTTCAGATTTAGATATAGCTCCCATATAGACGTATCGCCCGATTTTCACTTAAAGGGCTGTAGCCACTACAATTTTCAACCGATCTGCACAAAATTTGGCATGGATTGTTTTGCTACTGATCTTAACAAGTTTGTAAAATTTTATCCAAATCGGTTCAGATTTAGATATAGCTCCCATATATATGTATCGCCCGATTTGCATTTAAATGGCCTTAGTAGCTACAATTTTCAACCGATCTGCACAAAATTTGGCATGGATTGTTTTGTTACTGATCTTAATATATTTGCAAAATTTCATAAAAATCGGTTCAGATTTAGATATAGCTTCCATATATATGTATTGCCCGATTTGCACTTAAATGGTCATAGTAGCTACAATTTTCAACCGATCTGTACAAAATTAGGCGTGGATTGTTTTGTTACTGATTTTAACATATCTGCACAATTTCATCAAGATCGGTTCAGATTTAGATATAGCTCCCATATAGATGTATCGCCCGATTCGCACTTAAAGGACTGTAGCAACTATAATTTTCAACCTATCTGCACAAAATTTGGCATGGATTGTTTTGTTACTGATCTTAACATATTTGCAAAATTTCATCAAAATCGGTTCAGATTTAGATATAGCTCCCATATATATATATTGCCCGATTTGCACTTCAATGGTCATAGTAGCTATAATTTTCAACCTATCTACACAAAATTTGACATGGATTGTTTTTTTACTGATCTTAACATATTTGCAAAATTTCATTAAAATCGGTTCAGATTTAGATATAGCTCCCATATATATGTATCGCCCGATTTGCACTTAAATGACCATAGTAACTACAATTTTCAACCGATCGGTATAAAACTTGGCACGGATTGTTTTGTTACTGATTTTAACATACCTGCAAAATTTCATAAAAATCGGTTCAGATTTAGATATAGCTCCCATATATATGTATCGCCCGATTTGCACTTAAATGACCATAGTAACTACAATTTTCAAACGATCTGTACAAAATTTGGCGTGGATTGTTTTGTTACTGATTTTAACATATCTGCAAAATTTCATAAAAATCGGTTCAGATTTAGATATAGCTCCCATATAGATGTATCGCCTGATTTGCACTTAAATGACCATAGTAGTTACAATTTTCAACCAATCAGCAGAAAATTTGGCATGGACTGTTTTGTTACTGACTTTAACATATTTGCAAAATTTCATCAAAATCGGTTCAGATTTAGATATTGCTCCCATATAGATGTATCGCCCGATTTGAACTTAAATCACCATAGTAGCTACAATTTTCAAACGATCTGGACGAAATTTGTCATGGATTGTTTTGTTACCGATCTTAACATATTTGCAAAATTTCATCCAGATCGGTTCAGATTTAGATATAGCTCCCATATATATGTTTCGCCCGATTTGCACTTAAATGGCCGTAGTAGCAAAAATTTTCAACCTATCGATACAAAACTTGTCACGGACTGTTTTGTTACTGATATTAACATATTTGCAAAATTTCATCAAAATCGGTTCAGATTTAAATATAGCTCCCACATATATGTACTGCCCGATTTGCCCTTAAATGACCCTAGTAGCTTCAATTTTTAACCGATCTGTACACAACTTGGCATGGATTGTTTTGTTACTGATCTCAACATATGTGGGAGATTTCATCAAAATCGGTGCAGATTTGGATGTAGCACCCATACATTTTTATCGCCAGATTTGCACTTATATATCTGTTTAATAGTCGGTTCAGATTTAGATATAGCTCTCATATACATATATTGGGTTGCCCAAAAAGTAATTGCGGATTTTTCATATAGTCGGCGTTGACAAATTTTTTCACAGCTTGTGACTCTGTAATTGCATTCTTTCTTCTGTCAGTTATCAGCTGTTACTTTTAGCTTGCTTTAGAAAAAAAGTGTAAAAAAAGTATATTTGATTAAAGTTCATTCTAAGTTTTATAAAAAATGCATTTACTTTCTTTTAAAAAATCCGCAATTACTTTTTGGGCAACCCAATATATTTATATATTGCCCGAATTTATAATTGTAGGGTAGGTGTAGGGTATCATATGGTCGGCTCCGCCCTACTTTTGCCTTTCCTTATTGGTTTTTTTTTGAGTTTTGTCATTTAAACAAATTGACTGAATTTTATAATTTATTCCTTCCATTCATGGTATTTTGCTCAGTCATGTCTGTCAAAGCTTGTTATCTTCACAAAACCGCATCTTAACAGAACCGCAAGGCTTATTATCCCCGTTCTGCTCATAACTTATCTGGTATTTATGCTAAATTCATGCTTAATTACTCAAATATAAATAAAGTAATTAAATTGTGAAGGAGCAAAAATCGAGGACATCTTCACCTAAGCCAGCAAAATGAGCCATCATTCAGCGAGAATGGCAGTGGCGGCCGCTTCAACTTCAGCATTTATATCAACACCACAGCACCATAACCATAAAACCGCAATAACCATAAAACCTTCGCGTATAAAATTTCCTTTGTGTCAGTCAGGCCATGTAGACTGACTGTCAACAGCAATGGCTGGCTGGATTGTAGCTGGGGAAAATCCTAGGCATCCCTAGAGCTAAAGGACCACCAAGGCGCCCCTCCCCTCTGAAGACTAGAATGTCCCTAGGTTTGGTAAACAAAGCCTTAAAGCATTAAACTAGGGAATAAACATTAAAAATGTGGCTTCGATCGTCGTCTATGCATAGAAGGGAGGGGGGGGCGGTGGGAAAAACCACTACAGCACTACAACTACGCATAGCTTTTAATTACACTGCCATCGCCAGATAGTAGTTGCAACAGCAGCTACACATTGAATTGTTCCGTGATAATGGCTGAGAACATTTTTCATTTGCGCTCATTTTGGTTTCCCTGCAACAAAAATTTGTGTGTCCCTCCGTTGTTGGTTGTTGGCTCTTTCTTGGTCCTTTTGTCTTTTGTGGAGATTTTGTATGTCCGGGTTTTATGACTTGCAGGCGTTAGCTAAGGCTTCCGAGGATCAACTTAATGGTGAGATGTCAAATAAATAAAACTTGTCGACATACTTGATGGCTATCCAACTAACAGCCAACCAACCAACCAACCGACCAATGGACGACACACTTATTGTGGACGACCACAGAGCAATGCTTACTTTGTTTGAGTGAGATGACAAATTATTTGTCATAATGGAAGTCATTTGGCTTTAAGGCAAGAGGAAGGATGTAAAGAGAAGTAAGTCTTGAAATTTTAAAAAGTGTCATAAAAACTTAAATTTTATGTAGAGGAAGAGAAAATAAAAGATAAAATAAAGAAAATTAAATATAATATACCAAAATCAATAAAAAATAAAAAAAAATAAAACAAGTACAAGTAACAAGGCCACCGTAGCGCAGAGGTTAGCACGTCCGCCTACGACGCTGAACGCCTGGGTTCGAATTCTGGCGAGACCATCAGAAAAAATTTTCAGCAGTGGCCTTTCCGTCCTAATGCTGGCAACATTTGTGAGGCATTAGCCATGTAATACTTCTCTCCAAAGAGGTGTCGCACTACGGTACGCCGTTCGGACTCGGCTATAAAAAGGAGGCCCCTTATCATTGAGCTTAAACTTGAATCGGACTGCACTCATTGATAGGTGAGAAGTTTGCGTCTGTTCCTTAGTGGAATGTTCATGAGCAAAACAAGTAGAAAGGCATTCAAGTTTAGCCAGCCCGAATTTTGGATACCCTTACATCGTAATCCAATGGATATTAAGTGGTCTGCGAAATATAAGTGACTATTGAATTTTGTATTTGAAATTTTAACAAAATCGGGTAATAAATAATGCTTTTATGAGCTTCAGACCCTTAATCGGCCTATATAACAGCTATATCTAAATACTGTCTGATACAAACCATATTTGGGACGGACGTCGGGAGACTTAAAACTACCCACTGTTTCAAATTTCAACGAAATCGGTTAATAAATAGAGCTTTATGGGGTTCAGACCCTTTATCGCAGATCGGTCAATATGGCAGCTTTATCTAAATATAGTCCGATCTGAACCATATTTAGGTCCTATGTTGAAAGGCTTAAAATAACCCATTGCTTTAAAATTCCGCGAAGTCGGATAAAAAGTAAAGCTTTTATGGCCTTAAGACCCCTTATCCGGGATCGGTCTATATGGCAGCTATATCTAAATATAATCCAATCTGAGCCATATTTGGGTCAGATGTTGAGAGGCTTAAAACTGCGTACTGTTCTTAATTTCAGCGAAATCGGGTAGTAAATAAAACTTTTAATGGCTTCAGACCCGTATTCGGGAGATCGGTCTATATGACAGCTATATCTAAATATAGTCCGATCTGAACCATATTTACGACAGATTTCGGGAGGCTTAAAATAACCCACTGTTTTAAATTTCAGCGAAATCTGTTAAAAAATAAAGCTTTTATGGGCTTTAGACTCCTTATCGGGGGATCGGTCTATATGGTAGCTATATCTAAATATAGTCCGTTCTGAACCATATTTGGATCAATTGATGGGAAGCCTTAAGCTACTCACTGTTTCAAATTTCAGCAAAATCGGATGAAAAATAAAGTTTTTATGGGCATTAGACCCTTTTTCGCAGATCGCTTTTATGCTTTTATGGCCTTCAGACCCCTTATCGGGAGATCGGTCTATATGAGAGCTATACCTAAATATAGTCCGATCTGTACCATATTTGTGTAGGATTTTGAGATGCTTAAAGCTGCGCATTGTTCCAAATTTCAGCGAAATCTGGTAATAAATAAAGCTTTTATGGGCTTCAAAACATTTATCGGGAGATTGGTCTATATAGAAGCTATATCTAAACATGGATCGATCTAATCCATATTTAGATCAGTTGTCGGGAGGCTTAAAATAACTCACTGTTGCAAATTTCAGCGAAATCGGGTAATAATTAAAGCTTTTATGATCTTCAGACCCTTTATCGGGAGATCGGTCTATATGGTAGCTATATCTAAATATAGTCCGATCTGAACCATATTTGGGTCAATTGTCGGGAAGCCTTGAACTACTCACTGGTTCAAATTTTAGCAAAATCGGTTGAAAAATAAAGTTTTTATGGGCAGAAGACTCTTTATCGGAAAATCGGTCTATATAGCAGCTATATCCAAATATGGTCCGATTTGGCCCGTTCAAGAACTTAACCAGCGAAAATACGTATCTGTGCCAAATTTCAGCTCAGTATCTCATTTCTAGGGCGATTACAACAGACGGACTGACAGAAGTCAAATCGGGAGATCGGTTAATAAGGGAGCTACATTACAGGTTACGGACCGATTTATTTGAGTGCTAGGAGGACGTCAAACTATCTGAGACCAATTTATGCATTCCTCACATCGAATGTGGCCAAGGGAACAATTGGCCTTTGCCTAGTCGCTTCTTCGATCTTCAGCACATCTCTAAGAGATGTGATCCCGGACATTCCTGCACGAAAGCCATGTTGTCTCACACGCCTCAATGATGGCGTCCTAAAGTCATGGCTTTATAAGTCGCTACAAAAGCTTGCCGGACGTATCCAGCATACAGAGTGGCCTGCATGAGTATGAGGATGTGGGATCGCCTTTGCCCTTGCTTATGAGCACCTGCTTTTGTCTCGATATCTCCATACTGCTTCTACGGCGCGCTCTCATATATCTGCATCTAAGTTTGATGCAGATGCTTCGTTGCTCGGCCATTGCGTCATTCCCTCAGTGTGCTGCGTTTCTATATCCCCTCGGCCGCTTGAGTCTTGTCATAGATTTCTTACATTCGCTCTGTACGATACCCATCACTCGTCCCATAGTCGACAAAACATCTAACGCATGCTCTGACCGCTGGGCTTGCCGGTTAATTTCGGCAAGGAGTTTCGAGGTGTAGAGCTTGTTTACCTTCCACTTTCGTGTACTTGTATTCATTAGCTGTGTCTCTTCCAGTATTAAAGGAGAACATTATATACTGGTGGATGGCTTGCTGTGTAAGTTTCTACGACACTCCACTCTGTTATCTTCCCAAAGATTTCTTTGGATGCAAGGGTGATGTGCGGCAAAGTGCCATCGCACCCGGGTCGCCTAAAGGTTGGCATGTTTCCGCTGTTTACAACTAGAAAATTAGTTCTTGCGGCCCTGTCTAGAACTCGTCTTCCTCTTGAGTTAGTCGTTGGCTTGCTCTATTCTATTGCTCGAGGGTTGGGATCGCCAGCTGCTGTATAATGTCCGTCAAATTTTCGCATTGTGTCTTCGATCTTAACAAGTTTCTCTTTTCGCAAACGTCGATACCTTATGGGGTTGCAGATCGATATTTCGAACTGTTAGAAACGGAATGACGAAATGTGTATATCCCCATCCTATGGTGGAGGGCATAAGCATAAAAATTTGCTTCAAACTTCAATTAGTTATACTCGCATTATACCTAAAAACGTTGTATGTCTCGCCTTAAGTTTTCTCTCTTATTCACATTTTAATTAGATTCGCATGCAGGAAATCCATAAAAACATTTATCAAAGTCAAAGTGGTTGTTGCATGACCTAAATGTAGCCTATACAATCGATAACTGGGCTTTTAATGGCCTAAACGAAGTCACTTTTTGCCAATTACCGCCTGTTGCTGAGACTTGACTTGACATTGCTTGTTAGCCATAAAATGGCTTTTTGTGCTACAACTTTCTATTTAAGCGGATGCATCCCAACTCATCCATCAGTGTGAAATACTCGTAAGTAGAACTAGTTATTGGAAAATATTGATTGATGCTCAAGGAAAGTGTGGTGGTTGGTTATCATGTTTTTGTGTGTTATGCTTGCTAAAATGGATGATAGCCCATATCGATCAATCACAACATTCATTTAAACCAATAAACAGCAAATGATGACAGTCTTGACTAGTTGGTACAGGAAAAGTTTTGTACGATTGTGGTAGGGTATGGAAACATTTATCAAAGTCGTTATGGTAGGTAAACGTTGTGATATTCAATCAATTGCAAAAAGGCAAATTAGTGTAAACGAAGGAAGTTGGTAGAGTAGGTTTGTTTGCCTTGACTTGAGCCTTGAGTGGGCAAATGCTGGCCACAGCAATTTTTTTGATCTTCCTATGTGAAAAGGAAAATTCTGGCAAAACATTGTTAGCTTACCTTAAACACTGCTCTGGATCCTTGTTATCCTTTTCATTTTTTAAATTTAATGATGACACACATTTCCCATATTTTCAATGTGACATTTTTATGTCTTTATTTCTTTGAATGTTCCTTCCCTCAATGGAATGGAATGGAATACATTGATTTTGCAATTACCTGGCAAACAAACCCATTGTAACCACATTGACATTTTTTTCTGCATTACTTTTGCAATTGTTCTTGGTATCTTCCATTTTCTAGCATTCTTTCTCCGGAGTGGACAGCAGCAAGAATAAATTCATTTCTGCAGTTGCAAGTGTCCTTTATCGAATGCAAAAGGTCATCAAAGGAGCTTTTGTTGCTAGAGCCACACAAAACGGACAGCAAAAAGGTCAAAGAGATATTTGTTTTAAATACAATTTTTTTTTTTTTGAACACAAACATCCTGTGTCCTTTGGGGAGCAAAACTCAATTGTGATTGAGTTTTCTTTTGTTTGGCAAGGAATTTTCTTGTTCAGCAAAGATTTTTATTTGAAATGGGAAAATGCCGAAAAAAGGACTTTGTTAAGGGTAAATGAAAATTTAATTTAAAAAAATCAATAAAGACTGGATGAGAGTTCATATTTTGTTGTTGTAGAACATTTGCTTTTCGATTATCCTTTTGGCAATGTACTACTACCCAGTTTCTCATGAACATTCCATTAAAAAACAGGAGATACTTCTCTCATATCATAGTAAGTGTAGTAGAATTAAAATTTAAGCTCAATGACAAGGGGCCTCTTTATTTTATAGTAGAGTATGAATGGCTTGCCGCAATGTGAGACCTCTTTGGGGAGGTCACAAATGTAGCCACGATTAGTAAGGGGAGATAATCACCGCTGAAAAATTTTCTTTCCACGCCGGGATTTCAACCCAAGCGTTCGGCTTGGGATATGCTAACCTCAGCGCCACGGTGGCCTTTGGCAATTCAAAATTTTGTATACCCTCCACCATAGGAGGGGGGTATACAAATTTCGTCATTTCGTTTGAAACACATCATAGTATTGATCTGAGGAATAAAGCTGGGCGCTTTAAATTTTGCACGAATACTTCCAATTAGTGTGGGTCGTTTGGGATTGCAAATGGGCTATATTGGTCCATTTTTTGATATAACTGCCACATTAACCGATTCTGTATCTTGAGTTCTTGAGCCTATAGTGGGCGCAATTATTATCCGATTTGGCTGAAATCTTACATGAAGTGTTTCGGTTTGACCATCAACATCTATGCCAAGTATGGTCTTACCCAGTTCTTAGCCTGATATAGCTTCCATATAAACCGATCTAGGATTTTGACTTCTTGAGCCGCTAGAGGGCGCAATTATCATTCAATTTGGCTGAAATTTTTGCATGAAGTTTTTTGTTCTAACTTCAAACAACTGTGCTAAGTAAGGTCCACATCGGTCCATAACCTGATATAGCTCCCCTATATTCCGATCTCGGATCTTGACTTCTTGAGCCTCTAGAGGCCGCCATTATTATCCGATTTGGCTGAAATTTTGCATGAAGTGTTTTATATTGACTTTTAGCAATGGTGCATGTATGGTCTAAATCGGTTTATAACCTGATGTAGCTCCCATATAAACCGATCTCGGATCTTGACTTCTTGAGGCTCTAGAGGGCGCAATTATTCTATGATTTTGGTGAAATTTTCCAAGAAGTGTCTTGGTTTGACTATCAATATCTGTGCCAAGTGTGATCCAGATCGGTTCATAACCTGATATAGCTCCCATATAAACCGATCTCAAAGCTTGATTTCTCTAGAGCCTCTAGAGGGCGCAATTATCATCCGATTTTGTTTAAATTATACATGAGGTGTATGGCCTAAATCGGTTTATAACCTGATATAGTTCCCATATAAACTGATCTAGGATCTTAACTTCTAGAGCCTCTAAAGGGGGCAATTATCATTCTATTTTGTTGAAATTTTGTATGAGGTGTTTCGGTATTTAGCCGCTAGAGGGCGCAATTACTATCCGATGTAACTGAAATTTTGCACTTAGTGAAACTTATAACACTTTCAACATCTATCCCAAGTATGGTCCAAAATGGCTACATTGAGGGAATTTTGGGCGTGGGCGACTTCACTTTGGCCGCCTTCTTACACCTAGAAGGGACTTTTAATAATGTGAAGTGGGAGTCCATATATAACGCTCTGGTGGACATGAAGGGCCCCCCCCCCCCTCTTTTGTTAAGTTTTGTAGATATCATGCTCAAAGACCGGATTATCAACGCATCACCAGCAGAGGGGTTAATAAAGAAGATTGTGACCAGAGGAACTCCGCAAGGAGGAGTTTTATCGGATTCTGAGATTCTTCGGAGAGAGTGAAGGTCATTGCCTACGTGAACGACGTCGTTATAATGGTGGTTGGCCGTTTCCTCTCTACTATTACATACCTCGTTCAGGGAGTTTTGAGGAACTTGTCCGGATGGACGAGGGCCTACGGGCGTGGCATATATCACAGAAAGACTGAACTGATCTTGGCATAGATCCCAGAAAAACTGAATTGATCCTTTGGTTGAGTTTAAGGGACCTGCTGGGTGTTTTTAAGAGACCTGCCTAGGATGGGGTGAGGCTATCGCTCTCTTCTGGTAGTGGTTCTTAACCAGAAACTAAGTTGGAGAAGAAATCCCAAAGAAAGGGTCGAAAGGGGACTGAAAGTGCTTTATTGCTTTGGCAACTTGGTGGGAAGGAGTTGAGGCCTAAGTCCGGGGACCATGCACCGGATTTTTACAGCGGTAGTTGTGCCAATTCTCACCTATGGCTGTATAGTGTGGCACAAAGCTCTGGACAATTGTGCCTTTCGCAGCATAATCGATAAGGTACAAGGTGCCGAGGCTGTGTTAGTCTCTAGGCCAAGGCAAAATGACCCAAGACAGGCGCTGAATGTCATTCTTGTTGTTGTAGCCACATTTTCATGTGGAAGATGCGATTCTCGTCAAGCTCCTGTAGGTGAGCAAGCTCGTTCAGGTCGAAATAACCGATCGCCGCGGGAACAGGGTGGCCATTTGTTATTTAAAGGCGCCAATAACCCGCCTTGTCATATCGAGCATCATTGGCACACAGTATTTGTGGAAGAGCCACTGCCGCCCGGCCTCTCACTGAGACTATCCGCTCGATACAGCTGATTGTTCGCGACTGCCATTGCAGCTAGTCCGTATGCAGTATTTCAATATCCGCAACCTGGTAGCTCGCAGCTGAGCTTCTCGTGACAGCACTGAACACCACACAGATCGAACGTCATTGTTCCAGACTGTGTGGTGCTCACAACTATCCCGTGACGGGCCATTCTTGTCTTATGCCTTCGCATCTATATATGGTGGTTGTGTGGCAGCATCCCCCATCCCATCCCTCATCCCATCCCCCATACCATCCCATCCCCCCGCATTCTTCTGTTCTGCGGGGGGATGGTATTGCCGCGTGGCCCCACTGATTATATACCAGGTGATTATATACCAGGAGTACTTCCTTGTTGATTGATTGGAAGTCGTCTTCTCGAAAAGGGATCTCTGGGTTCGGGACACCCCGCCCTTCCCGGGACCCTCTGTATAAAGCTTTTAACAAATTTCCCATAAACATTCCATTAAGAAACAAGGGATACTACTCTCATATCAATGATTGCAGACCGATTAATCCTTAAGCTCAATGATAAGGGGCTCCTTTTTTTATGCCGAGTTCGAACGGCGTAGAGTGGTTTTAACATGAAAGGAAACCTCACAAATGTAGCCAGCATTAGTAAGGGGAAAACCACCACTGAAAATTTTTTGGATGTTCACGGCGAGATTTTGAATACAGGCCTTCCGTGTCATAGGCGGACATGCTAACCTCTGTGTCACGGTGGCCTCCTGTACACTAGGATGGGTCTACATTGGATAGGGGCACTGGAGCAGGATTCTTCTTTGAATTTCTTGATTCAGAGATTTTGATAGACTTCTGGATGACTGCAGCGTCTTTCAGGCGGACGTCTTCGCAATCTTAAAGGCAATGGAGAAGATTTTGCTGTGTGAGCGGCGACCAGATCAGACCGTCACGATATAATTGGATGGGGGCACTGGAGCAGGAGTCTTCATTGAAATCCTTGGAATCTGAGATTTTTGAATGGCTGCAGCAACTTTCGGGCAGAGGTCTTCGTAACCTTGAAGACACTGGAGAAGATGTTGCAGTGGGGGCGGCGACCCGATCAGACTATCACAATATACGTATGTCAGGCGACGCCGAAAGCTCTGGCGTTGGGCCGCGTGAGGTCAAAACTGGTTGGAAGATGCAAAGAGGTTTTTCAAATCATAGGTAAGGCTATCAGGCTTTGCTGGGACCCAGACCATCAAAATGTGGCTGGAAAAGAAGCGGCAGGAATGGATCGTTGCTATGGATTTAGCATTGTAGATTAGATTCTACAATGAACACGGCTTTGCTGTGCCCCAGGCTATCAAGGTGTGGCGGGGAACGAAAAGGCGGACAAGCTGGCCAGGAATGGACCACTGAGTGCAGCTGATCTTGCTATGGAATCAGTGAGACCTCCACTGTGCGAGCTTCTTGGTAGAGTGGACGCCTTCTATGATGACTGCGCAAAAAAGGGGTGGGCTAGTACTGGAGATTATAGGGTGTCAACGGCCCTGTGGGCGAGTAATTCGCGAAACAAGACTTCTCTTATCCAGGGGCTGAAAAATGAAAAAGCATGACTGCTAGTAGGAGTTCCCAAATAAAACGATCTCCGGAGTTGACTCCTGGAAGTCTTAGAAGCTTTAGTTTTTAGCCGATTTAACTAAAATTTGACACGTGTGTATACATGTATGTGTGTATATACGTGTGTACTTGCGTCCTCACAACGAATACTACCCCAAAATCCAATACGCGGCTATATTGGTTCAGATTTCGATATAACCCCCATATAAAGCGATCCCCAGTTTTTGACTTCTTGTGCCCCTAGAATGCCCAATTTTCACCCGATTTGGCTGAAATTCGGCACAAAAACTTTTGTTATGACTTTAAACGTATGTGTCAATTATGCTCTGAATCGGTCTAAAAACTCATATTGCCCCCTTATAAACCAATCCCTGGTTTTGACTTCTTGAGCCTCTATAAGCCTCAATTTTCATTCGATTTGGCTTAGATTTGGCACAAGGACTTCTGGTATGTCTTTCAACCTTTGTGCCAAGTAGGTATCAAATCGGCATAAAAAACTGATATAACCCCCATATAAATCGTTTTGCGGATTTGGCTTCTTGAGCCCCTAGAAGCCTCAGTTTTCATCCAATTCGTCGGAAATTTGGTACGTGAAGTATTGTACATTTATGGCCTCTAAGACTCATGCCAATTCCCAACCAGGTAGGTTCATAAACATATATAGACCCCAAGTAGACCAATCTCCGGATTATACTTCTGGGAGCCTTTTTTGCCCGATTTGGTTTAGATTTGATACGTGAAGGTGTCCTCGAATTCTCACAATGGATCCTACCCGGTAGATTCATATATAGATACAGGCTCCTGAAAGACTGATACCCGATATAACTTTTTTGAGATCAAAGAAGCCTCAATTATTTCCGATTTGATGGTTTCAAAATAATTCAAATACAAAATGAGTTCACTGGGATACATTTTTAACAGAATCCAGGGTGGTGGTGTTGGTAGACAAGTTTCTGCCCGGCTGAACTTGGGACGCTTTTACTTGTTTTCTTCAAAAGGAGTTGAGCTTAAAGACCAAATCAATGGCAAGACTATTTCCATACTCTTCCGAATTGGCAAACATTTCCCCCTTTCCACAAATGTAACCCAAATCGGAATTTATCTTATTTTTGTTGCTGAAAGAACCCCGGGCCACAAAAGGTTATGATACCACATGCGCTTAAACCCAAATTTTAGTTTGAGTTTAACTAATTTCGGGCAATGTCAAGTTCATGGGAAATTTTAATTTTTCCCTCTGCTTAGCCGAAAAACAGGCAAATTTAAGGCAGGCCAACCCAAAAATGGTAGGCCAAGGCGTACAAAACATTTAACCTCAATTTGGGCAGCATTACTGTTTTTAACCACCCCACACACCTCTCCACTGGTCGCAGACAAAAACATGGCCAATATTGGTGGTGCCGGCTACTAATGGCCAGCCTTAACACCACCGCTCCGACGTTGGAAAGGCCTGAAAATTGAAAGACAATAAATACCTGAAAAGTGGTCAAAAGCCACACAACAGAAATGTTGCGGCCGCTTCATAAACAAAACTTGTTTCACCCAAACAAACATTTTAACCCAAATTCCACCAAACAATCGCAGAGTATGCATCCACACTATGGGTGTTTGCTGGATTGGATATGGACTTTAGTCTGGGAGTAAGGCCTCTCCTCTCAACCAAAGCCACCCCCCTCAACTGTTTCCAATTTGCACTTTGTACAAATGAACGATAAACGAGTTTGCAACTCATATCAAATCATAAAATCCAATCCAATCCAATCGAAGCGAGTTTGTTTGGTTTTTTGGTTTGGCATTACATGCTCTGGAGCGGCTACAGTGAGAGGCTTTGATCTCATTTAGTGGCCCACTCGAGTGAGTTTCCAATAACATTGACATCCATAATGAAGCCAAAGAGGATTTGCTGGGCTGTTATGTACACCGACGACAAGCAAGCGACAAATGTCGGTTCTCTGGTTATTTTGTGATTTATGGCAGCCATGGA
The DNA here is from genome assembly GCF_963082655.1 of Stomoxys calcitrans. Classification (NCBI taxonomy): domain Eukaryota; kingdom Metazoa; phylum Arthropoda; class Insecta; order Diptera; family Muscidae; genus Stomoxys; species Stomoxys calcitrans. Next base: position 6,354,088 of record NC_081556.1, read on the forward strand.
TTTATTTGAGCACAAAAATTTGTGCTGTAAAATTCCATGGTGGACAACATGCAGTGACTCCCGGCCATGATAAATGGAAAAGCTTTTGGGATTTGTTACAAATGTTTTTTTTTTGTTTTTTGTTTTCTTTGATTGGTGTTTTTTTAATCATCATAAGCATTTAAGAGGATAAAATGGAAACAGATTTTCGTTGGCAAAGTGGTAGTTGGGTTTAAACTCAAATCGATAGAGAAGTTGATTTTCATTCTCAGACATCGCCAAACGTAAGTGGTTTAAGATGGGTACATACATTAATATTCATGCTGATCACACTATCACACATTCGGAGTGCTGAAGGATAAGTCTATTTAAGGCACCAGCCAGTCTGTTCTGGGAAATGTTAGGACTTTCATATACCGACATACCAATTTTAAAATATCGCACGATTTTGGAAACGCTTTGGTCTAAGGAAGAGGCCAAAACCCCTTTTCTTGGGGTTCAAGTTTCTTTGCTGCGGAAAATAAGTTCTGCTCTCCCCTCATCCTTCAGGTAATACATCTCTTTCTCTATAGGAGATAACCCGTAGTGTTCAATAAGCACTGTGTCAGTGCTTATATTTAAATTCATGTTATGCTTGACCTCCTACCTGGGACTATAGTAGTTTGTACTCTTTCATGGACTTCTTTTGTTTTGTACAAAAGACTGGCCTTTTTAGATGTCCTTGAGGCGGACAAATGGAGATAAAGACATCAGATATAGGACCACCTATACATACAGGTGGCAGCAGCAAGACCATTGTTTCAATTGTGGTGGTTTATATGTTAACACATGTTTTGTGGCAATCACACATACACACTAACACAGACTCACAAAGGCAGATATGAAAAAAAAACTATTATTACACGCATATTGACATGGTAGATGTGTGTGTTTGAAGGGAGAAAATATTCTCTTCTGTTGCCTTGCTGTGATGCCTTGTTGTTTACTTTTATGATTATCCCTGCCATGTACTGTTTGTTCCTGGAATCCGGAAATATTGTACTTCGAAATTGATACTGTACGCACAATTTTTTACTCTTACATAAATGTAAACCCATTATGTATGCTGGTTAATAAAACATGAAAATATTATATTAAATGTCGATTTTCATAAATGAATTTGACATGGCCTTTTTGCTGAATAAATTAAAAAAAAAAAAAACATGGCAGTTTGTAAATTTCAGAAAATATTCAGGGAACATTGCAGTTTGATTGGCAAATTGTTTCTTGCATGATATGAGAATGAAATGTTTTTATATACGGATAAAAAATAAGTTAAGGTGGAAAATTCACAGAAAAAACAAGTAAAAGTGTGTTATCTACCGCCGGGCAGCAATTGACCTGCGCTTTAAATGGCTTTTGCGATGGAAATCGGCAGCCATGTTAAGTTATAGGCCTTAAATACTTGTAGTGGATGTTGAAAGTCATTATAATATACATACCTCATCATCGGACATCAAATCGGATATCTATTTTTATGGGAGCTTTGTCAGTTTACGAGGGCTGCTATACAAGTTTCTGACCTACATAACACCAAGTGTTACCAGGTTCAATCTGACATTTCCATTGGAAAGTTGGAAAATTACCAGCAAAATCGTAGTCAGAAAGTTAAAATGTACGACCATCATTTATTGGGTTGCCCAAAAAGTAATTGCGGATTTTTTAAAAGAAAGTAAATGCATTTTTAATAAATCTTAGAATGAACTTTAATCAAATATACTTTTTTTACACTTTTTTTCTAAAGCATGCTAAAAGTAACAGCTGATAACTGACAGAAAAAAGAATGCAATTACAGAGTCACAAGCTGTGAAAAAATTTGTCAACGCCGACTATATGAGAAATCCGCAATTACTTTTTGGGCAACCCAATATGTTGTTTACATTCACTTGAAAAAATTAATTTGACAAAAAATGGAATAAACACGTAAATATTTTCGTATCTTAATTGTGTTTCTATCGGAGTGGATAAAGTGATTCGACAATTGGTTTGAGGGTACTTTGAGAAACAATTGCAAATGCCAATTTGCCCATGAACATTCCATTAAGGAACAGGGGCAAACTTCGATGATAAGGGACATCCTTTTTATAGCTGAGTCCGAACGGCGTGCCGAAAAGCGACGCCTCTTTGGAGAGAAGTTTTTACATAAAAAGTACCTCATAATGCCGCCAGCATTTGAAGGGAAGATCCACCGCTGAAAAAATTTCTGATGTTCCTGTAAAGATTCGAACCTAGGCGTTCAGAGTCATAGGCGGACATGCTAACCTCTGCGCTAACCTAGATGGTAAATATTTGCATTTTCATTAAATGGCCAGAAATTTATACATCACCCCTCGTACTGATCGTTTAAGATCGTACTTAGCATGGATATTGTAAGTCGTAGCAAAATATTGGGTTGCCCAAAAAGTAATTGCCAATTTTTTAAAAGAAAGTAAATGCATTTTTAATAAAACTTAGAATGAACTTTAATCAAATATACTTTTTTTAAACTTTTTTTCAAAAGCAAGCTAAAAGTAACAGCTGATAGCTGACACAAGGAAGAATGCAATTACAGAGTCACAAGCTGTGAAAAAATTTGTCAACGCCGACTATATGAAAAATCCGCAATTACTTTTTGGGCAACCCAATACTATATGCAAAAGAGAGGTGGTACACTTTCCCAAGCAAAGGGTAAGTTTGAAACCATTTCCGAAGGTAAAGGGTAGTTTCAATACCCTTTTTAGAGGCGTTAGATAGTTTTAATACCCATTCCGAAGGCAAAGGGTGGTTTTAATACCCGCTCCGAGTGGACACTGTAGTTTTAATAGCCTTTTCCAAGGCAAAGGATATTTTAAATAGCCTTTCCGAAAGCAAAGGATAGTTTCGAAACGCTCTCCTTCAGAAAGGGTAGTTTTAATATGCTTTCTAAAGGCAAAGGGTACTCTTAATACCATTTTCGAAGGCAAAGGGTAGTTTTAATACTCTTTCCGAAGGAAAAGGGTAATGTTAATACCCTTTCAGGAGGTAAAGGATAATTTTAAAACCCTTTCAGGAGGCAAAGCGTAACTTTATTAACCTTTTCGGAGACAAAGGTTAGTTTAAGTATCTTTTCCAAAGTTAAAGGCTAATTTTAATAACCTTTCCGAAGGCAAAAAGTAGTTTCAATACTCTTTCCGAAGGCAAAGGGTAATTTAAATATTCTTTCTGAAGGCAAAGGGTAGTTTTAGTACTCATTCCGAAGTCACAGAGTTGTTTTGATACCCTTTCCGAAGGCAAAGGGTAGTTTTAATATCCTTTTTGAAGGTAAAGGGTGGTTTTTGTACCTTTTCCGAAGGCAATGCGTAGTTTTGATACCCTTTCCGAAGGCAAAGGGTAGTTTTAGTACCCTTTACGAAGGCAAAGTGTAGTTTTGATACCCTTTCGGAAGGCAAAGGGTATTTTTAGTACCCTTTGCTAAGGCAACGGCTAGTTTTAATATCCCTTCCCAAGGCAAAGGGTAGTTTTAGTACTCATTCCGAAGTCAAAGGGTTGTTTTGATACCGTTTCCGAAGGCAAAGGGTAGTTTTAGTACCCTTTCTGAAGGCAAAGGGTAGTTTAAATACCCTTTCCGAAGGCAAAGGGTAGTTTTAATATCTTTTGCGAAGGAAAATGGTATTTTTAGTACCCTTTCCGAAAGCGAAGGGTAGTTTTAGTACCCTTTCCGAAGGCAAAGGGTAGTTTTAGTACCCTTTCCGAAGGCAAAGGATAGTTTTAATACCCTCTTTGAAGGCAAAGGGTAGTTTTAATACCCTTTCCAAAGGCCAAGAGTAGTTTTATTACCCTTTCCGAAGTCAAAGGGTAGTTTTAATACCCTTCCGAGTGCAAGCGGTTGTTTCAATACCCTTTCCAAATGCAACAGGTTGTTTTAATATTCTTTTCGAATGTTTTAATACCCTTTCCGAATGCAAACGGTGGTTTTGTGACCCAGCAAATCAGATCTCTGTGAAATTTTATAAATCTTAGATTTAGAAAAAATTTTAAATCTAATGCCTACTTTGTTACTTTACTTTAATTGGCTATGACAGAATATTTGTTCCACTTGCCTAACGTAGAATAGCGTTTCAAGCGCCTCGATCTTCTGCGCTCATTTTAAAATCTCTGACACAAAGTTTCGAGGTGTCTCCCACCACTTGAACTTTCAATCGGCCTTTTGGTCTTCCCGGTTTGCTTGTACCACCGTGTTTGCCTTCAAAAGACTTCTTTGCTGGAGCTACTTCATTCATTCTGACAACATGACCTAGCCAACGCAGCCTTTGTATTTTGATGCGTGTAAGTATGCTATCGTCGTCATACAGCTCGTGGTTCATATGTCAAACTGGTCCATATATTTTACGAATAATCTTTCTCTCAAATACCCCAAGCACTGCCTTACTGCTTCCACAAGTACCCATGCTTCAGAACCATATAACAACACGGATAGTATCAGTGTCTTGTGTAGTGTAATCTTGGTCTGTCGAGTGGTGGCCTTTTTTCTAAACTGCTTACTTAGTCCAAAGTAGCATCTGTTTGCCAGTATTATTCTTCGCTTTATCTCAAAACTGGTGTCATTCGTTTCGATTAGGGCGGTGCGGAGGTAGATAAAGTTACTGACTGTCTCAAATTTTGCAGGGATACCAAACTCAGACATGGCTTGAAATACCTTTGAAAGTAAAGGAGTATCGAAGGCGGTTTTGTAGTCAACAAAGAGATGGTAGGTGTTGATTTGTCCTTCTCGGGTCTTTTCCAGGATTTGGCGCAATGTGAATATCTGGTCCAGGGTGGATTTACCAGGTCTAAATCCGCATTGATAGGGCCCAATTATCTCATTGACTTTCTCATCTTTCACACAGTACGCTCGAGAGTATTTTGTATGCGATGGGGAGGAGACAAGGGATAACTATGAGCACCACACAGGCTGAAACTTTAAGCTCCGACTTGTGTGGTGTCCATCGTTATCATGGGAAGCTTAGCTGAGAGCTACGGGGCGCGTCCATAGGCTGAGGATGGTGGATTTTAATCTTTCACACAGTACGCTCGAGAGTCACTTGTATGCGATGGGGAGGAGACACGGGATAACTATGAGCACCACACAGGCTGGAACTTTGAGCTCCGATTTGTGTGCTGTCCATCGTTATCACGGGAAGCTTAGCTGAAAGCTACCGGGCGCTTCCACAGGTTACGGATGGTGGAAAGCTGTAAGTAGTTCCTTCAAGCGGGTGGTTGTGGCATGCCAATTATCCCTTTTGAAATGTCTTTAGCATGAATAAAATTTACCTTATCCGTTTGCCAAACATTCTGTAATTCTTTTCTGTCTATAAAACTTCGGAAGTCTGCCTGCCAATATTCCATTGAAAATTGAGTACAATTGGATTCTTCTGAAGTCTGTAGAATTCTGTGGAATTCTCTTTCCCTGAATTTTTTTATTCATAAGAAAATACATATCACTCACATGCTTGTTTTACTCATATATTTCCAGAAATGGCAAATTATTTGCCTCTGAGTCAATATGTAATGAATGTGTTGCTGGTTTTTGCCAGAAATCAAATAAAATGTATGGAGCAAGTGGTACCATTTTTTAGCAATGATTTTTTTTTATTAAAGTATCACACACATCCATACATATATAAGGCTTAATAGAAATTGAGAGATATAAGGCACCTGAATATTTGTGTGGTTATTTAAAATGTTCCACATTTATCTTGACATCGAAACAAATTTTGTTTTTAGCAGGAACTGCCTAAATTTGAAAACATTTTCTGGTTAAATCTTATAACAAAGCTATTCATGCCACTTATACACATACATGCTTACAAATGTGGCATATCCAATAAAGGAATTTATTTGGCTTTCTGTTTTTCAGACGCATTCCCGGTAATCCTATAAATTGCAAATCTTATTTGCCTTAGTATGGGCTCTGGCCCAAATACCCGCACATGGTTGGTCCATGCCACGCATTTGCCATAATGGCAAGCACAACCACACCCGCGTACACACACACACATAAATGGACGTGAATACATGAAACTCCCTGTACTGCAGGCCAATGTGGCTCCTTTGCTACGCATCACATCGCATTTCGACGTAAGTAATCTTATTTTTATTTACTGGGATTTGATTAGATTATAATTTTATTTCTGTGTTAGAGGCTAAAGCAAATAAAATATATGGCAGTACAGTGGGTGAACTTTGTATAAGGTAGCATTTGGAGTGTAGTTATAAACAGAATGGTTCATTACAAAAATATTAAAGATTAAAAAAAAGTAAAGAGTGCTAAATTCGGCATGGCCGATTCTTATATATCCCTCACCACGAATAATGGATATGAACTGCAATGCTTTTGGGATTATAAAACCGATTCGGACCTTACTTGGTCTGGAATTTGGAAACAATAGTTGAAGTCATTGGAAAAGAATTGCACCCTATAGGGACTCAGGAAGTATAAACGGGAGTTCGGTTAATATGGGAGGTGTATCAGGTTATGAACCGGTTTAGACTGTAATGACACAGATGTTGGAAGTCATAAAGGAAAACATCATAAACATTTTCAGTCAAATCGGATAAGAATTGCGCCCTCTAGAGGATCAAGAAGTATAATCCGGAGATCGATTTATATGGGAGCTGTATCAAGTTATAAACCGATTAAAACTAAACTTGGCACAGCTGTTGGAAATCATAGAATACAACAGATCGTGAACATTTTCAGACAAATCGCATAAGAATTGCGCCTTCCAGAGACTCAATAAGTATAATCGGAAAATCGGTTTATATGGTTATATGGTCAGGTTATGAACCGATTCGGACCATACTAGCCACAGATGTTGGAAGTCAAAATAAAACACGTCAGCAAAATCGGATGATAAATTCGCCCTCCAGAGGCTCAAAATGTCATGAGGATCAAGAACATATGTATTGGGTTGCCCAAAAAGTAATTGCGGATTTTTGATATAGTCGGCGTTGACAAATTTTTTCACAGCTTCTGACTCTGTAATTGCATTCTTTCTTCTGTCAGTTATCAGCTGTTACTTTTAGTTTGCTTTAGAAAAAAAGTGTAAAAAAAGTATATATGATTAAAGTTCATTCTAAGTTTTATTAAAAATGCATTTACTTTCTTTTAAAAAATCCGCAATTACTTTTTGGGCAACCCAATACTTTGTGGGGTCTCAGATCAATATTTCGATGAGTTACGAACGGAATGACGGCAAAGATATAACCCCATCCTATAGTAGGGGGCATGGAAAAAAAAAACCTGTAAAGGGTAGGTTTAGTATCGTTTAGCAAGGGAAAAGGTACTTAAAGTAACCTTTCCCAATGGAAATGGAAAAGTTTTCGTGCCCTCTCCCAATGGAGAGGGTTGTTTTATTACCCTCTCCCAATGGAGAGGGTTGTTTTGTTACCCTCTCCCAGTAGAGATGGTAGTTTTAGAATCCTTTCCCAATGGAGAGGGTAGTTTTGGTACCCTCTCCCAATGTAGAGGGTTGTTTTAGCACCCTCTACCAATGGAGAGGGTAGTTTTAGTACCTTCTCCCAATGTAGAGGGTTGTTTTAGCACCCTCTCCCAATGGTGAGAGTAGTTAAGATACCCTCTCTCAATGGATAGGGTAGTTTTAGTACCCTCTCCCGCTGGAGAGGGTAGTTTTTGTACCCTCTTCCGACAAAAAATGTTGTTTTAGAACCCTCTTTTGACAGAAATTGTAGTTTTAGTACGCTCTTCCGATAGAAAGGGTAGATTTATTACCCTCTTCCGACAGAAATGGTAGTTATTGCAACCACTCCCCACAGAAAGGGTAGTTTTGGTGACCTCTCCCAATGGAACGGAAAGTTTAAGTACCATCTGCCAATGGAGAGGATAGTTTAAGTACCCTCCTCCAATGGAGATGGTAGTTTAAGTACCCTCTTCCAATGAAAAATATAGTTTAAGAATACTGTTCAAATGGAATGGTAGCTTTAGTACCCTCTCCCAATGGAGAGGGTAGCTTTAGAACCACCTCCTAATAGAGAGGGTAGTTTTAGGACCCTCTCCCAATGGAGATAGTAGTTTTAGTATCCTCTTCTGCTGGAGAGGGTACTTATTGTACCCCCTCAGAATGTCCCTACCCAATGGAAAGAGTAATTTTATTACCCTCTTCCGACAGAAAGGGCAGTTTTTGTACCCATTTTTGTCATAAAGGCTAGTTTAAGTACTCCCTTTTGACACAAAGTGTAGTTTTAGTAGACTTTCCCGACAGAAATTGTAGTTTTAGTACTCTCTACCAACAGAAAGGTCAGTTTTTCTAACCTTTTCCGACAGAAATGGTAGTTTTTGTAACCACTTCCGGTAGAAAGGATAGTTTTAGTACCCTCTTCCGACAGAAAGGGTAGTTTTGGTACCCTCCCCCAAAGGAGAGGACCCTCTTCTAATGGAGAGGGTAGGTTAAGTATCCTTACCCAATGGAAAACGTATTTTCAATTCCCTCTTCCGACAGATAGGGTAGTTTAGTACCCTCTTCCGACAGAAAGAGTAGTTTAAGTGCCATCTTCCGATAGAAAGGTTAGTTTTAATACCCTCTTTCGACAGACAGGGTAGTTTACGTATCCTCTTTTGGCACAGAGGGTAGTTTTCGTACCCTCTTACAAAATAATGGGTAGTTTTAATATCCTCTTCCGACAGAAGTGGTAGTTTTAGTACACTTTTCCGACAGAAATGGTACACACATCCGAGAGAAAGGGTAGTTGTAGTTCCCTCTTCCGACTTAAAGGGTAGTTTTTGTACCCTCTTCCGACAGAAAGGGTAGTTTTAGTACCCTCTTCCGACCGAAAGGGTAGTTTAAGTACCCTATTCCGACAGAAAGGGTAGTTTTAGTACCCTCTTCCGACAGAAAGGATAGTTTAAGTACCCTCCCCCAATAGTTTAAGTACCCTCCCCCAATAGTTTAAGTACCCTCCCCCAATAGTTTAAGTACCCTCTCCCAATTACCCTTTTGCGAGAACATGGAGAGGTAGCTTTAATACTCTATACCACGGTGCAGTCTTAGTTGAGTGGTCTTTCTGAATGCCAAGAGTATTTTTAGTACCGTTTACCACAGCTAAAAGTACTTTTAGTACACTTTGTCAATCGCAACAGTAGTTTTAGCTTTCTTTGCCAGTATCAAGAGTACTTTTATTTCTCTTTCCCAAAGGCAAGAGCACCTTTAGATGGTAACTTAAATACACTACGGCAGGAGTAGTTTTAATATCACTTTCCAAGGACAACAGTAGTTTAAGAACTCTTTCCTATGGGTAAGGGTAGCTTAAGTGACTTTTGCTAAGGGCAAGGGTAGTTTAAGTTCCCTAATCAAAGTTGGAAGAGAGTTTGCAAATGCAAATATTGCCCATGAACATTCCACCAAGGAACAGGGGCAAACTACTCACTTATCAATGTGTGCAGTACGATTAACGTTTAAGCTCAATCATAAAGGGCCTCCTTTTTATAGCCGAGTCCGAACGCAGTGCGACACCTCTTTGGAAAGAAGTTTTAACATGGCATAGTACCTCACAAATCTTGCCAGCATTAGAAGGGGAAAACCAGCGCAAAAAAATGTTTTCTGATGGTCCCGCCAGGATTCGAACCCAGGCGATCAGCGTCATAGGCGGACATGCTAACCTCTGCACTACTGTGTGGCCTAGTTTAAGTATTATTTTCTAAGTTTTAGTACTCTTTACCAAGGGCGAGCATAGCTTTAGTAACCTTTCCTTAGGGCAAGGGCAATTTTATTACCCGTATCGTATCCTTTATTTTGGGCAAGAGTAATTTTAGCACATTTTCTTAAGGGCAAAGTTAATTTTAGTGTCCATTGCCAAGGGCAAGTTTAAATACCATTTAGTTTAAATACCATTTCACAACACCAAGGGTAAAGGGAAAGCGTTATATTTATATCCTTTCTCAATGCAAAGAGTTTTATTAGCATCCATTTCCAAGAAAAAGGGTAATATTTGAACTTTAAAGCCTTCCTTCTGGCGTTACTGCCATTGGTCATTTCTATTCATAGGGTTCTTCCTTAAATACTAGCCTCATCGATTACCTTGATTATTGCCAGCTGCAAAATCATACATATTCCATTTTTGAACACTGTAATCCTCCCTCCACAGAGCATAAATATGATTTCCCAAAAGCAATAAAGCTAAGTAAATAAAATGGTTATAATAGCAGACATAAAAATGTCTTCATAGACTTGCGAAGTTTGTAGGCTCGCCAAAGACGATGACTAGGGAAATGATGATGATTGGAGCTATAATTTTGCCTTTTACCTACATCTCCTCCCTTTTGCCAGCACTCTGCCACCAGTCCTCCCATGAATTCTCAAAAACCAATAAACTTACTGGGGAAATATATGGGGCCCATCGATGAGTGGAATGGGAAAAGGAAACCACGCAAAAACATAGATTCCACCCCACCTTCCACTTAAACACTCACCACCAGCATATTAAATAAGATTTATGAGATCTTGATATGTGGCCTTGGAGTAGTACTGGGAAGAAAAGTATTCTTGGTGGCTGGATAAAATAAATCAGATTCATTGTTGATATTTCAATCATAGCTGAATAGGCTTTGGAAAAAGGCATATGAAACAAAAAAAAAACAGAGGAAAAATGATTGAAGATTAACCAAGAAACAGAAAACACAGCCAAAAAGGCATTTACAAATCTGAAATTCATCAGAGTTTAAAGTTCATTTGTTATTAATGATGTTTTTCATGTTTGTTTTATGATTTTCAAATGAACTGCTGCTGAGCTGTGTGGTACCATGTGGCGTATGTGTAACGAAGTAATGAAAGAAGGCAACGTTTTTGTTATTCATACGCAGGGGTGGCTAGCTGGCTATGTATTCATTAGGCTGCAGTAATGCAAGTGGGTGATGCTAAGGCCATAGAGTTTTTGTAGAGAAACTTCAAAATAAAAATTTTAAAAGCTATAAATTAAAAATCGTAGGGAAACTAAAAAACATATAAGGTCATATAATTTAAATTAAATTAGTTTTAATTTTAGACAATTAAGATTTAACAATCTAATCTGAGTAGAACAGTTTTATGTTTTTAATTTCATTGAAATTTTTTATTTTGATTTAGAGATATCCATTTGTCCCCTTGTCCTTCAATCTTGTAAACAAACTCATCTTTGGGCCCCCATTTTTGCAGAATAACTTTAACGCCATGGTTTCGTTTTAGTTCATGGTCGCTATAGATTACATTGTACAAACACCTAAATTGCCGGTGTGGAGTACCCCAATTTCCCTTCCTTTCAACTGTTTATCTACAAAATCTCTCCCCCATGTAGTGATGTTTATTTGTATTAAATATTCGTACGATGCACTTATCACTAGTCATTCATCAACATGTCAGTTAATTAAAAATGTTTATCACGTTTAAAACGCTTGATACAACATGGATGTGGTTGCGGATATACGGATGCGATGGGTGTTGCATTAAAGAATCTGTGACATGTTCACTTTGTTTAGTCCATAATATCCATGAGCCAATGACTGGTTTACCATCTGTTGTACAACACATTGACTAAAGGGATCCCATTGCAAAGTGCTCTGGTGACATATGATGCAAATACTCCATTTCACATCCTCAAGCAGGGTGTGGCAGACAAATGCTGGGCTTTCGGTTTGGGCACGTAGAAGGTGGTGCGAGCGGGACAATGGGTTATTAATTCTTCATTTGTATGTGTATGGAGAATATGTGACAGGATACACAATTACCCCCATTCAATTGGCAAACATCATATAAGGCTCTTTAAAATCTGCGGCTTAGTTGTTACGAGCCACCCACATGATCAGCAGACAAAATCTCTGTGTTGAGTGATGTTATTTGTTTAGGTGTTTATGGTAAGTGTGGCCAAAACATAAACAGATATTTCTAGAGGTATCAAAAATATGAAAACCAAATGTTTCAAAGAGATTTTATTTAAAACAAGTAAGGAAGGGTTAATTGGGACAAAGACCACGTTTTGATATGCAGGCCAAGTTGTTGTTTGGTAAATAGAATTTTGACCAATAAATAATGTAGGAGTCACATAGGAAATCGTTGTGCAAAATTGTGATAAAAACGATTGCAAAGGTCCTAAAAGGGAAAATCGGGAGACACATATATATGGAAGCTATATCTAAATCGGAATTCATTTCTGTGAAATTTACCACTGTTGAGAAAAATCATAAGAGCAATCTTCGTGTCCTATTTCGAGAGTATCGAAAAACAAAAGACCATATATGGGAGCTGTATCTAAATCTGAACCGATTTCGACGCAATTCGATAATTAAAAATCGTTAAAGAACATATTGAGAAAAATTTTAAGAAAATCCCGTCAGAAACACGCTGAAAAAGACTCTAAAATTGAAAATCGTTTGATACATATATGGGAGCTATATCCAAATCTGAATCGGTTTCGACCAAAATCAGCACGGTCTGTGGATGACATAGAAACGAGCACTGAGCAAAGTTTTGAGAAAATTGGTTGATGCACAAAGGCTCTAGAAATCGGTGCATAACCGGATATAGCTGGCATATAAACCGATCTTGGGTCTTGATTTCTTGAGCCACTAGAGGGCGCTTTGGCCCTTCGACATGTTTCTTCAATTTGGCCCAGATCGCTCCAGATTTGGATATAGCTGCCATGTAGACCGATCTCTCGATTAAAGGTCTTGGGGCCCATGAAAGGCGCATTTATTATCCGATTTTGCCAAAATTTGGGACACTGGGTTGTGTTGGACCAGTCGAAGTCTTTCTTCAATTTGGCCCAGATCGGGCCAGATTTGGATAAAGCTGCCGTATAGACCGATCTATCGATTTAAGGTTTTGGGCCCATAAAAGGCGCATTTAGTATTCCATCTCGCCGAAATTTGAGACAGTGGGTTGTGTTTGGCTCAGATTTAAAGTCTTGGTCCCATAAAAGTCGCATTTATTGTTCGATTTCGCCGAAATTTGAGACAGTGAGTTGTGCTATGCCAGTTGCTATTCTTCTTCAATTTGGCCTAGAGCGGTCCAGATTTGGATATAGATGCCATATAGACCGATCTCTTGATTTAAAGTCTTGGCCCCATAAAAGACACATTTATAATCCGATATCGATGAAATTGGACACAGTGACTAATGTTTGCCTTTTCGACATCCATGTCGATTGTGGTTCAGATCGGTCTATATTTGGATATGACTACAAAGACCAATATTTTGTTCTACAAAATTAAACAATGACTTGTACTTATTAGACCTCTCAATATTCGTGTCGAATTTGGGCCAAATTGGATCATATTTCGATAAAGTTGCTATGGGGGCTTAAATTATGGATTTTTCACCGGATTATGACAAAAGGTGGTTTACATATATACCCTAGGTGGTGGGTACCCAAAGTTCGGCCCGGGTGAACTTAACCCCTTTTTAAATACTTGTTTAACTTTAATTCATAATGACGACTTCCCGTTGTGAAACCTCTGCATCTTCTCGTCATTAATTAATGCAAAGCTTGTCATCAATTACAATTTTTGGCTTATAAACCACACTTAACCACTAGCTGTCAGAATAATTTGCACATCGTTGTAATTACTTTAAAATTTTGTGGTTCCGGTAATTTAAAACGATGGAAATAAACTAAAAGTTGTTGCTTAGTGGCTTAAGTTTACTGCTTGGAAAAATGTATAGAAGAAACCCCATTTGGCATTTCTTTGAGTAGGGGCTGCTGCTGCTGGTGGTGGAAAAGAAATGCAAAAGTTACTATTCTTAGGTTGCGGTTTAGTTCTTGAGAAAAAACCACAAATCATGGGTTAAATATTTCCTTGATGCTGTTTGCGATAGTTAGACATAAAGACAGACATATGGTTGAATGGATGGAAGGAAGGGAAGAAGGAAGGACAGGTTGGTATTTAGACATCATTTATCAAGGTGTCATGGAAAAGGCGATTAATCACTAATTGAAAGTAAAGGATACCTTTATTGAAACACTCCATTTATTTTTATTTAATTTGAAAAATGAGAGAGATTTTATGGTGGTGTAAAGGTGTTTGTTTTTTATTCGGAAAGTCGTAGGCCAATTGGTAAGGTTTCTTACATTTCTTTAAATGATGACCTCTTACCTTACCCATTTTCATTATTAATCACCGGTAACCCTGGTTGGTTGGTTGCCACACACTTGACCTCATAGTAAGTTTTTACATTTGTACTCCTCTGCTAAATGTCTTTAATTTAAACCTTGTTCTGAAATGGCTACATGCCCACTTGAAGAATTGTAAGGTGGCTGATGCAAACTGTTCTGTTTCTTTTCATAAAATTTATTACATATTTCCATAGCCTCATAGCATTTGGAATGTCATATCAGTGTTTCAAATTGCCTACTCAGTTTCAATCAAATTAAACATGCCTCAGTGTTGAAGCATTTTCTTAATGTCCTACTTTCCAAGCCTAGACACAGACAACCTAAGGCACATGTGATGCATATGTGATGTACTTTTCGGCATGACAAGTCAAGGCGGCAACCCTTGACATGGAATTAATTTCGTAATTTTGTGATAAAACTCGAAAGCTAAACTCAAGTAAATTGTTACCTTTAATTATGCCCAAATGTGTGTAATACCAACCACCAGGCAATGACAGATAAACTTTTTCCTATGCTTACAACTAACTGTTCATGTTAAGGCAGAGACCAGCCCAAGTTAAAGTTGTCCCCTATGTGAGGTATAAGTGTTTCTATGTGTGTGTGTGCCAGTGAAAGTGAGGACATGTCTCATACAACCAAATGAGTATTAATGTATGCAGTGGAACTCTAGAGATAAACAGAGAGTGAAAGCGAGAGAGTGAGCGAGAGAGAGAGAGAGAGCGATAACACACATAAACTTGTTAGGCCACCCTGTACATGAGTCTGGGTGTATGTGTGTGCGAGCCTGGGCTAAGAGATAGATTAGATGTAATTATGAGGCAAGTGATATGTCAGAGCAGATAAAGTTGGCAGTAACCGTGTCGTAGGTATGTAATACCAAACAGAGTGTGTAAAGTGTTTGCAAAGAGGCTGCATTGTGGTGCCTATGTGTTTTGAATATCATCATCATCCTCATTATTATCGCCATCTTCATTATCACCTCATATGATAAGAGCATAAATGCTTGAGCATGCTTTGTGTGTATGAGTGTGCGTTTTGTATCTTTTTACTGTGCCACTTCATTCATTGTGTGTAATTTAATTTCAACACTCAACGCATGAAATTTGAATTAAATTAATCATGTACTTGAGATTAATCTGCTTGAAAATCTCTTTAGTCTTCGGTTTTTTGATGTTATGTTATCTACCCCTTCGCATGCATGCTGTTGTTCTCTTGTTCCTCTCTTTCTCTACTTCAGTATTCTCAGGAGTATTTGCATGCGAGCTTTGCATGTTTAAAGGTGTTTAGTCCTACATTTATCTGGATTACACTCTGATGGTGTTCATTTATAAAGCCAGAGAAACGGATGGCTTCTGATGATATTCACTTGCCACGGAAGTCAAATCTTGTGGTGGATTTAATTTGAGTGACAGAAGAAATGAAGTGAATGTTAAGGATGTTGATACAGAAAATTTTATTTTATTTTTTAGAACCAACCCAGCAAAAACTTGGAAAGTACATGCCATTATTTTTTTCGTGTAAAGTAATGAATAACTCATTATCCTTAGATTTACTAGCTGCTAAAATATAACAAGTTATCAACAATAATACCATTTGTATTACCGGTAGTACAAATGTCATTACTTGCAGCATTCGATGAAGCTCAAGAATAAGCACTTATTTCTAATAATAGAAAAAAATCATTGTAACAATAACAAGTTAAAGCGTGCTAATTTCGGCCGGCCCGAATCTTATATACCCTCCACCATGGATCGCATTTGTCAAGTTCTATCCCGGTATCTCTTTTTAGATAAACAAAGGATGAAAGAAAAGAATTGCTTTGGTAATTGAATTGAATGTTGGAGACCACAGTAGAAGTATATGTGTAAAAATTCAGCCAAATCGAATAAGAATTGGGCCTTTTAGGGGCTCAAGAAGTAAAATAGGTAGATAGGCTAGGTTGAAGACCAATTCAAACCATATTTGACACGTATATTAAAGGTCATGGATAAAGCCGTTGTACAAAATTTCAGCCAAATCGGATAATAATTAGGCCTTCTTGAGGCTCAAGAAGTTAAAATCCCAGATCGGTTTATATGGCAGCTATAACAGATTATGGATCTATTTAAACGATACTTGACACAATTATTGGAAGTCATAACGAAACACGTCATGCTAAATTTCGGCCAAATCGGATGGGAATTGCGCACTCTAGAGGCTCAAAAGTCAAGACCCCAGATCGGTTTATATGACAACTATATCAGGTTATGGACAAAACATAAACCGATTTGAACCATACTTAGCGCAGTTTTTGGAAGTGATACCAAAACACCACGTGCAAAATTTCAATCAAATCGGAGGAGAATTGCGCCCTCTAGAGGCTCAAGAAATCAAGACCCAAGATCAGTTTATAAGGCAGTTATATCAAAACATGGACCGGTTTGAACCATTCTTAGCACAGTTTTTGGAAGTGATATCAAAACACCACGTTCAAAATGTCAGTCAACTCGGACGAGAATTGCGCCCTCTAGAGGCTCAAGAAGTCAAGACCCAAGATCGGTTTATATGGCAGCTATATCAAAACATGGACCGATTTGGCCCATTTACAATCCCAAACCGACTTGCACTAATAAAAAGTGTTTGTGCAAAATTTCAACCGCCAAACTTTACTCCATCGAAAGTTAGCGTGCTTTCGACAGACAGACGGACGGACAGACGGACGGACGTATGGACAGACGGACAGACATGGCTAGATCGACTTAAAATGACATGCCGATCAAGAATATTTATACTTTATGGGGTCTCAGACGCATATTTCGAGGTGTTCCAAACAGAATGACGAAATTATTATACCCCCATCTTATGGTTCAGGGCATAAAAATAAGTAGATATCAGTTTTTGAATGAGCTTTCCTTCCTGGTCCCATATACTGAGCATAGTATATGGGAATTAGAAAAAAGTTATTGATATTAGTACACTACGCCCAATCCTGCACCTAATGATAATCCCTCGTCGGATTTTTAACTCCCCACTCTTGAAGAACGGAGGTATACCCGTTCCGATCCTATAGAGAATACATATTCTCCGATCACGCTACAGTCTTTCAATGTAGATAATCTGAGATATATAGAGATAAAGCTATTGAGCTGAACCTTTGCAAAGAGTCTTTATATCTATCGGACTTTTTCCTCGTATTTCCCCTATATAGACCGATCCACCGATTTAAGGTATTACACCCATAAAAACCGCATTTATTATCCGATTGCTCTTTTTGACACAAAGAGTTATTTTAAGTCTATATCTCAATATATCACCCATATGACCGATATCCCGATTTAAGCTATAGGACCCTTAAAACCCCATTTATTACCGGAGGCCACCTTAGAGCAGAGGTTAGCATGTCCGCCTATGACGCTGAACGCCTGAGTTCGAATCCTGGCGAGACCATCAGAAGAAATTTTCAGCGGTGGTTTTCCCCTCCTAATGCTGGCAACATTTTTGAGGTACTATGCCATGTAAAAACTTCTCCCCCAAGAGGTGTCGCACTGCGGCACGCCGTTCGAACAAGGCTATAAAAAAGAGGCCCCGTATCATTACGCTTAAAGTTTAAATCGTACAGCACTTAGTGATATGGGAAAAGTTTGCCACAGTTCTTAGTTAGCATTTGCATTTTTATTGGACCCCTCGATATGCTTGCCTAGTACGGTCTAGATCAAAATTTATCTTGGTATAGAATCCATACATATAGATCTTCGAGCCTGTGTGGTGCTCACAGGCCGGGAGATCAGTATATATATCGGTCTATAACATAGAGGTCCAATCTATGTGGTGTTCATCGTTGTCACGAGAAGCTTATCGGGCGCTTCCACATGTTGTGGGTGGTGGAATGCTCCAAACGGAGTAGCTGCAACCAGTGCTGTGGAGTCGAGCAATTTTTACTTGACCATGACTCAGGGAGGATAACTCGACTCCCTTTCCGACTCCGGAGCAAACTCCGAGCACTTAATTTTTCATAAAAAAAAATCCTTTTATAACCTATGCCAATATGATTTAACAAAAAACAAGTAAAAGTGTGCTATGTTCGGCCGGTAGGAATCTTGGGAACCCACCACGATGGATTCTGCTTGTAAGGACTCAAGAAGTCAAGTCGGGAGATCGGTCTATATGGTAGCCATATCCTAATAAGGTCCGATCTGGACGATATTTAACAAAAAGGTATAGAGGCGTACCAGAACTCGATGTGCCAAATTTTATCCCAATAGGAAGAAAAATGCTTCTTTTATAGGCTCATTGCACTATATCGGGAAATCGGTCTATATGACAGGTATATCCAAATATTGTCCGATCTGGACCACATTTGACCGGAATAGGAAGGGCTCAACCAGAACCCACTGTGTAATAAATGGATCTTCTATGGCCTAAATACCCTATATGGGGAGATCGGGGGGTTGGTCTATAGGGGAGCTATATCCAAATATAATCCCACCTTCACAGAAATGGGTAGGGGTCTACCATATGATTTTGATTAAAATGAGACAATGCGTGTTCGATGAATATCGTCTAGATCGGACCATATTTGGATATAGCTGCCGTATAGACCAATCTAATGATATAGAGTATTGAGCCCATAAAAACTTTCGAAGGAGTAAAGCTAAGAGCTTGAAATTTTGCACAAATATTTTTTATTTCTGTAGGTTGAGATTGTAAATAGGCCAAATCGGTTCATGTAACCGATCTTGGATCTTGACTTCTTGGGCCTCTAGAGGGCGCAATTCTCATCCGATTTGACTAAAATTTTACAAGCTGTGTTTTGGTATCACTTGCAATAACTGTGCTAAATATGGTTTAAATCGGTTCATAACCTTATATAGCTGCCATATAAACCGATCTTGGGTCTTGACTACTTCAGCTTTTACTTTGGGTTGTGACTACTGTGCTATGTATGGTTCAAATCGGTCAAAAACATGGTATAGCTGCCACATAAACCGATGTTGGGTCTTGACTTCTAGAGCCGTTCTCAATTCTCATCAGATTTGGCTGAAATTTAGCATGAGGTGTTCTGTTATGACTTCCAACAACTGTGTTAAGTATGGTGCAAATCGGTGTATAACCTGATATAGTTGCCATATAAACGGATCTGGGATCTTGACTTCTTCAGCCTCTAGAGGGCGCAATTCTCATCAGATGTGGCTAAAATTTTGCATGAGTTGTTCTGTTATGACTTCCAACAACTGTGTTAAGTATGGTATAAATCGGTGCATAACCTGATGTAGTTGCCATATAAACGGATCTGGGATCTTGACTTCTTGAGCCTGAGGGCGCAATTCTCTAGAGGGCGCAATTCTCATCAGATTTGGCTGAAATTTTGTACAACGGCTTCTTCCATAAACTTCAATCGATTTATAGCTTGATACAGCTCCCATATAAATCGATCTCCCGATATTGCTTCTTGATTTATTTTGTTTTGCTTACTTCACTTTAACATAAACGATATTTGAATACATAAAAATTTTTATTTATGTTTCAGGGTTTGGCATTAAAGGTAAGTTTTTTCAAAAATTTCTAACATCATTGTGTTTTTATCCAAAAATATCCGATAATTTCGCAATAAATTGTTGATTATACCCTACACCACTACGTGGTACAGGGTATAATAACTTAGTTCATTTGTTTGTAACACCCAAAGGAAGAGAGATAGACCCATTGATAAGTATACCGATC
>NC_081556.1:6378902-6381402 GCF_963082655.1 Stomoxys calcitrans
CTAGAGCCACTACAAGCGCATTTATTGACAAATCTTGCCAAAACTTTGCACAACGCTTTGATCGACGACTACCACAATATTTATGGAGTTTGGTCGAAATCGGACCAGATTTAGATATAGCTCCCTTATATATGTTCGTCCGATTTTGAGAAATATTGCAATAATGTGGTCATTTATTAACCGAATTTCTCGAAATTTGGCAGGATGGATTTTCTCTTGACTCTCGACATTACTGGGGAATTTCATCGAAATCGGCTCAAATTTAGATATAGCTCTCATATATATATAGCGCCCGATTTCCACTCATTGAGCCACTGCAAGCGCATTTATTGACCAATCTTCCCAAAATTTAGCATAACCCTTTCCTCAATGACTACCACATAATCTATCAAGTTTGGTCGAAGTCGGATCAGATTTAGACATAGCTCCCATATATATGTTCGTCCGATTTTGAGAAATATTGCAATAATGTGGCCATTTGTCAACCGATTCTCTCGAAATTTGGCAGGAAGGATTCTCTTATGACTCTTAGTATTACTCGTGAATTTCATGGAAATCGGTTCAGATTTAGATATAGCTGCCATATATATAAATCGCCCGATTTTCACTTTAAGAGCCACTGCAAGCGCATTTACTGACCAATCTTACCAAAATTTTGCACAATGCATTGTTCAACGATTGCTACAATGTCTATGAAGTTTGCACAAAATCGGTTCAGATTTAGATATATCTCCCTTATATATGTTCGTCCGATTTTGAGAAATTTTGCAATAAAGTGGTCATTTGTTAACCCATTCTCTCAAAATTTGGCAGGAAGGATTCTCTTGTGATTCTTTGTATTACTCGTGAATTTCATGGAAATCGGTTCAGATTTAGATATAGCTGTCATATATATAAATCGCCTGATTTTCACTTCAAGGGCCACTACAAGCGCATTTATTGGCCAATCTTGCTAAAATTTTGGGCAACGCTTTCTTCGACAACTACCACAATATCTAAGAAGTTTGGTCGAAATCGGTTCAGATTTAGATATAGCTCCCATATATATGTTCGTCCGATTTGCAGTAAAAATACAGTAAAATGGTCATTTGGCCCTAAGACTGAAGCGTGTCCATGGGTAGTTTTCCCCTTACTCTGTTAGGTTAGGTTAGGTATGAGTGGTATGTCTATTTTTTAAACATACTCACTTAGACTATTTTAGTCCATTTGTTACACAGTAGCGACAGGCCTCTAGTGGACCCTCGCACTGTTAGCCATCTCGGTTGCCGGTGTGACCATCCCTTTCCCTCCATCCCTAATTCTGGCGATATTTTTGATATTTCATTCATTTAAGAGATCTCCAGGAAAGGGTGTCGCCCATAAGCATGCTGCACAGTGGGATATGGAACAAGAAAATGTTAATAATTTTGCAATTTGTAAGCAAATTTAAACATTATATTTTTTTAGTAATATGACAAAGTTCCTAAGTTTTTAACTGAATGTTAAGGAAAATGTCATGAACCTAAAAGATCCTGGAGCTATGGTTGCGTCCTCAAAGTTAGTTACCTCAGCCCCTGCGGAATATACTTCCCGTTCTAATATAGCCCAGTATCAAGGCAATATGGCATTTTTGCTTGAGTTAAGATATCCCTATTTCGTATTCATATTTTATATCTCCTTTGCATTTGAGGCTTATATTCTTATTACCTTAACAAAAAATTTTGGTCCTTGCCATCTTCAAGGTCATTTGGGTTTTTTTCTCTCCACACATGCATTTGAGGCTTGTTCTTTGGAAATGCCTTTGCCTGCCCATCTGCCAACTGGTATCTTAATTGAACTTTTGCCTAAATCACTCATTCAAGTTTTATTATGTTGTCAACAGAAATTGTTGTTTAATAAACTTTGCCAAGCATAGCAATCGAGTTTTTTTCAAGACCCTTATCAAAGTCTTGTTGCAATAGGGCCAAAAATCAATGAATTTTCCCTCTGTTCTTAGGAAAATCACATCATTTTGAATATCAGATTTTTACAGCATAAACCAAAGAGCCTTTTGCCTCTATTTATGCTTCAACAAATTCCAACAGATAAATCCATTGAAACGAAAAGAAGGAAAAATTCTATTCAAATTATTAAACCAGAAAAAAAAGCATGATGATGGTCAGGAAAAAGCGGCTACCAAACATGTTCTCCATATAAAAGAAAACTACACAAAGCCAAAGCTAAAGCCAAGGAAGAAGCAAAGGCTGCAGATGAGTAGCATAAAATATTGTTGTTCATTTCACTTTTCATAATCATCAAGGAGTGAAGAGCTCAATGGGGAAAAAAGAAAGAAAGGAAAAAATTATTAACACTAAACGACTCTGCCAACAAACAAACAGCAACAAACATTCTCCAAGGATAGAACAGCATTTACCCTAGCAGCAAAGGGGAGGGAAATCTTTATGCTTGGTAGCAAAATTTAATTTGTGCACATTTTTAAGCTGCAAAAAAGCTCATCACTTGACTTAAGGCAGCATTCAAT